>NC_058133.1:112900869-112924137 GCF_016433145.1 Gracilinanus agilis | reverse complement strand
TATATATATATATATATATATATATATATATATATATATATGTATGTATGTATATACACCTTGTCAACATAGCAGCCTTTCCGCTCCAGGGTGCCTCAGCTGATGGAAATTTCGATTTGCATTGAAAATCAACTTTGGAAAGCATCACAGGGAGAGGGTTGTTATTTTGGTTTGGGTTTTGGGTTTGTTGATGTTGGGGTTTTTTTCCTGGCCTGCCCAAGACTGATCCGGTCCATAGGATGCACCAGATCATTGCATTCGGTAATTTCATTCAGCTTATGATCTATTTCTTATACGATCAATTTGATAAATGCAGCAGAGAGCAAAGTAGGTTACAGCGGGTGCTGCGATGCCGGGCGGAGTGATGAGGAGAGGGGAGCCAAGCTGCCTGGCTATGTGTCTCATGAAGCAAAAAAAGCAATTCAGTCAGACTAAGGGCTACGAACGAGGCGGTATATTCTGGGCAATAAATGCAAATGATGTGACTGCGTTTCCCCCAGCGCATTTGGGGGTGGGAGAGGAAAGGAGCTGAGATATTTCAGTGTGTGAGGGTCTCCACTAAGGACCCCACAGAAATTTGTCATGGAAGCATACTTGGGTGTATTTGGAGGGAAAGGGAGACTGGAAACATCTTACACAATATGTGCTAATGACAAGCCCCCCTCCTCCTTACATCGCTGGACCTCTGAGCACTGTCATTTTTAACGCACAAGCAAAGTGGAATCAGCCATCCAAGCTCGGGAAAATGGGGCAGCACATTTGTCCCAGAGAATGGATTGCCAGGCGGGCCATCTGAATTCCCTTTGCTACTGTTTTTGCTAGGTCACCAAGAATCAATGTGGAATTAGCCGGGTGACCTCAGGCAAGTCACTTAACCACTTTGGGCTCCAGAGATAGTATCTATAAAATGGGGGTCATCATTCAGTTCACTTCAATGCAACAAACATTTCTTAAGCTCCTATGAAAGGGCACCTAGGGTGCTCAGTGGATAGAGTCCCCAACCTGGAGTCACAAAGACTCGTCTTCTTGAGTTCAAATCTGACCTCAAACATTTACTAGTCGGGTGACCCTGGGAAAGTCACTTAATCCTGTTTGCCTCAGTTTCTTCATCTATAAAATGAGCTGGAGAAGAAAATGGCAAAGCACTCCAGTATCTTTGCTAAGAAAAAACCAAATGGGGTCACAAAGAGGCAGATATGACCAAGAAATGATTGAACAATAACAACCTGGAACAGGGGAGATAAAGGACGATAGAATATAATTCCTTCCCTTGTGGAATTTACCATCTAAAGGGAAGATGTGGCACAAAAAACCATAATACAGAGTAAGTGTGTAAGAGTTAGGTAACATGTGATGAAAAGAATGGGAAGTTGAGGGCAGTTGTTGGCTCAGTGGATTGAGAACCAGGCCTAGATATGGGAGGTCCTAGGTTCAAATATAGCTTCAGACACTTCCCAGCTATGTGACCCTGGACAAGTCACTTAACCCCCATTGCCTAGCCCTTATCACTCTTCTGCCTTGGAACAAAAACACAATAAATGATTCTAAGATGGAAGGTAAGGGTTTTTTTAAAAAAGAAAAAAATTAAAGATTACACTATTACAAATATGAATAATATTGAAATAATTATACATGAAAATAAGACATGTATAAACCAGTGGAATTACTTGTCAGTTCCAGGAGTGGGGAGGGAAGAGGAAAGGGAGAGAACATGAATCATGTAACCATGGGAAATATTCATTAAAAAATTAAATATTGTGAAAAATTTTTAAAAGGATAAAGAAAAGAAAAAAATAGAGAAAAAATCGGGAAGTCATAAAACTTGAGTTTCAAATCCCAGCCCTGCTATTTGCCACCTGAATGACTTTGGGCAAATTATCTCATCTCTTTCTGCCTCAGTTCCCTCATCTGTAAAATAAAGGTGTTAGACTCAATGGACTTTCTAGCTCTGAATCTCTAACACTGTAATACTATCTGGTCCTCAGTCTTTTTCTCTGTAAAATGATGAGGTTGGACTAAGTGACCCCTTCCACCTCAAAATCCATGATCCTATGACCTTCATCCCAAATTGGGAGAGTGCCATGACTATGGGCTTGTAATCTGAGAACTAGCTTGGTTGAGTTGGAAGATACTCATCAGCAGATTGACAGTAAGATGACGAACATTTGAGTGACATCAACTCTAATTCAATCAGTCAACATTTATTATATACCTACTATGTACAGGGCAGTGTGCTAAAGTGCTTAGAGATCTACTAAGCAGCAGTGTGAGTCCTTGTACTTACATCACCAAAAACACTGATCCTTGAAGAATTGCTATACTTTAAATAGCAATAAAATTAAGTAGAAATATTGCTATTATTTTTACTCTATTAGTCCTGGGAGTGGGGTAAAAAATTAATTAAAAGTCTTGGTGATTGCTCCTAGGGAAATTAGAACGAAGAAGAAAGAATTAGTAGTGCATGTACGTAAGTGGAAACGGCTCTGAGCTGGGGCTGTAAGTCAATGGAATTAGAGTGTGAGTCTGGTTGTACCTTCCAGTTCAAATAGCCTAAGATCCTGGAGGTGATGGAGTACAAGTTCCATCCTTGGCTGGCTGTAAGGAGTGAGCTGAGCTGAAGCAGGAGGGGAACACGAGTCTCTGAAGACAGAGAGGAGGAACCAAGCTCCTTCAAAGCTCAGCTCAGGCATCACCTCCTACATGAGGCATTTCTTGATCTCAGATGCTAATGTCTCACCCACACATGCCCAAATTGCCTTGTAGTTAAGATACATTTGCTCTACCTGTGTGTGCACATATCTATATGTGTGTGGGTATGTGTGGAGATTATTCCCCTGAGAGAACGTGAGCTCCTTGAGGGCAGGGATTATTTTGTTTTAGGTTCTGCAACTCCTGTGCCTGACACATAGTAGGTGCTTAACAAATTGGAGGTCGGGAAGGGAATGAGCATGTTTATACAGCACTTACTTTGTGCTAGAATTTTTTTTAAATATTAATTCCTAACATTTACATAATACTTAACTATGTGCCAGGAACTATTCTAAGCACTTTATAATTATTATCTCATTTGATTCTTACAATAAATCTGGGAGGTAAGTGCTCTTCTTACCCCCTTTTTACAGTTGAAAAAACTGAGGCAACTACAGGTTCAGTGACTTATCCAGTGTCACACAACTGGTAAATGTCTAAAACTGGTTTTGAACCCAGGTCTTTCTTACTCTCAGTCCAGTGCTCTAACCACTGAGAAACCAGTTGCCTCTAAATAATTATTGCTTGAAATTTTTTAAAATAAAAATTTTTACCTTCCATCTTAGAATCAATGCTGTATATTGGTTCCAAAATTGAAGGACTAGGCAATTGGGATTAAGTGAGTTGCCCAGGGTCACACAGTAAGAAAGTATCTGAGGCCAATGAACTCAGGACCTCCTATCTCTAGGCTTGGCTTTCAATCCACCAAGTCACCTAGCTGCTCCCTTGATTGATTTCTAATGGGGATACCAATCAATGTTAAACTGTAGAATGATGCAAGAAGAGGAAGTCAACTGTAAGAGAGAGTAAGCAGGGTCACTGGACAAGAACAGAAAGTCTTCAGTGGGTGATAATGAGAAATGAGGTGAAGGGGTAGTCAGTCATACAAGGGGCCTTAAATAAGGCCCACATTTATTTTGTACATTAAAGTACTTCTTATAATTCTGTATACTAAGTGGGACAAGTATTATTTTTTTTAGAGATGAAGAAATTGAGGCTTGATACAAAAGTGACTTGCTCAGTGTCCCATAGAAAGTGTCAGTTGCAGAATTTTGACAGTTTTTCTGACTCCAACTCCAGTGCTAATTGCCCTATATTCCCATTTACCATTAGTGTAAAGACAGCTAGATTCAGGATCATGATGTTAGTCCCTGCTCTGTTACTGATTCACTGTGTGACTTAACCTTTCTGGAACCTAAGGCTCTCCATCCTCAATAAAATCAGGGAGTTGAGACAATTGATTTCCAGAACTCCCGTCGTCTCTAAATACTAAAAGTCAATGAGTCCATGAGATGTCTCTGAGAAGATCTGGTGACTGGACAATTACAGTTACATTAGGCAATAGGGAGCTATCCAAATTTCCAAGCATTTGGACATGAACTTTGGCATGGGGAGGGATAGGAAGGCAAAGCAAGCGAGGCAAAGGAAGGGAAGGCAAGAAAAGGCAAGGGAAGGGAAGGGAAGGAAGGGATGGGAAGGTAAGGGAATGGAAGGGAAGGCAAGGAAAGAGAAGGGAAGACAAGGCAAAGGAAGGGAAGGGAAGGGAAGACAAGGCAAGGGAAGACAAGGCAAAGGAAGGGAGGGGAAGGGAAAGGAATGGAAGAAGCACAGTGCCTGGCACGTAGTAAGTGCTAAATAAATACTTATCCCATTCCCTTCCTTTCTTTTCCTATTTCATGTAACAGGGCTTTAAATTCCTGAAGACAGCTATCATGACCCCTCTAACTTCTCTTCTTTAAGCTAAACATCCTTAGTTCCTTCAAGTAAATCCTCAAATGTCAAGAGGTCGAGGCCCTTCTCTATCTTGGTTGCTCTCATCTGGAGATATTGCCTTTCTTTCCCGTCCCTGTCCCCAACCCCCACCCAATTCTTGAACACTTTCTATCTCTCTAAATGCAGCATAAGATTACATTAGCTTTTTTGGCTACAGTGTCATATTCCTGCCTTCAGAAAGTTCTGCCTTCACATAGGATCAGAGGCTTAAAACTAGAAAGGACCTTAGAGACCATCTAGTCTAACCCTCTCATTCTAATCCAACACAGATGTGGGGAATCCTAGCCTGCTTTCCTTGTACAATACCTGTGATTCTATCCTCATCAGTAATGCTTATTAAGCAACTCTACAACACAGGGAGCTGTGCTGGCAGCTTTAAACAATTTGATAACCAAGCAGCAGGCTCCCCATGTGAACTCAGCCAAGTCATCTGATGTGGAGACCCCCCCCAAAAAATCAATCCATAGGAACAGGAAAAGAACTCATATTTTTAATGAGTACTGGTATTACAGAATAACACCTCTCAGAATTAGCAGTGACCTTTAATGATTATACCCATTTTACAGATAAGGAAACTAAGACTTGCCCAACATCATACAGATAGAAAGCATATGACAAGTCCTTGAGCATAGGACCAATAAAATGAAAATTATATGGGTTGGAAGGAGGAGCAGGAAAAAAAGTTTCCTCGTGGTATAGTGCAAAGAGTGCTATATCTGGAGTCAGAAGACTTGGGTTTCAATCTCAGCTCTTACCTGTGTGACACTGGGCAAATCACATAGCATCTGTAGCTACCGTCTATAAATGAGGCTAGACAACTAACTAGATCATCTTTGAGGTTCCAGATCAGTTCTATATCAATGATCCTTTGATTGGATAGAATTCATAGATTGGAGACCACTAAATGGCACAATGGATAGAGCACTGGGCCTAGAGTCAGGAAGATCGGAGTTCCAATGTGGCCTCAGATATTTACTTCCAATGTGATAGTAGGCAAGTCACTTCACCCCTGTCTGTCTCAGTCACCTTTACTGCAAAATAAGGATAAAAATATCCCCTACCTTCCAGGGTTGTTGTGAAGAATAAAGTGAGATAATAATTATAAAATACTTAGCATAAGTCCTGGTACATAGTAAGCACTTAATAAATGTTTCTTCCTTCTTTCCTTCCTTCCTTCCTTCCTTTCTTGCTTCCTTTTCTTCCTTCCTTCCTTCCTTCATTCTTTCCTTCTTTCCTTCCTTTCTTCCTTTCTTGCTTCCTTTTCTTCCTTCCTTCATTCATTCCTTTCTTCCTTCCTCTTATCTTAAACTACTCTTTGCAAAAGAAGGGAAATGTCCACAGAGAAAGAGCATTTAATTTGAACTCCAAGGTCTTGAGTGCCAATTCAAACGCTACTTCCAACCTGTGTGACCTTGAAAAACCTACATCACTTCTGGACTCCAGGTTCCTTATCTGTTAAATAAAGGGGTTGGACTGGATGATCTCTAAGGTCCCTCCCAGCTCCACCTCCTATGATCCTTAACCATTCATTTGGGTTAATTTTTTTTCTTATTTCCGCTCCAAATGAGGACAAGCATCCCTGCATGCACGAGGCTTAGAAGGCAGCACACAATGCCAACAAGGAATGAAGGGCATTCAGCTTGCCCTTTCTAACCTTCATTAAATGAGTTGTCTAGACAGAGAGCTCCGGCAGTCTTATCAGGGACCTCGGCCCATCAGCAAAGCAGAGAAACTTTACAGGCTCACAATCTACAGAGGGAGATGGGTTTTCATTCTTTTCCACCCTCCAAGCTCATTTTCTATTGACTTGACTTAAGCTCCTTGGGGCCCCTGGCCTTGGAGATATTTCTCTATGCCCCTCTTTGCCAGCATCCCAGACAGCTCTTCTGTTGTGGGTAATGAGTTTGATTCACATGAAAAAACCCGAGCCAGTTTCTGAGGCTTTGAGCAAAGGCTCGTAGGAGCTTGGCACTTCTATTGCGGCTGTCTCTTGTCTTCCATCCCTCCCAGACTGAGGCTTTGGGTCCCAATGTGCCCAGAGGACCCAAAAATTCTTTTTTTTTCTCCATACTGTTCCAAGTATTCCAGAGTGAGTCAAACACCCAAAAATCTGGTGGGAATTTTCCAATGAGAGAGCTTCCAAAATCACTCAAGACTTGTATTACCTTTCCATAATTGGAAAAGTTCACCAAACAGCAATGGAATTATCTCTTTCTCTTCCCCTGGCTTGCCAATCAAAACGAGGACTGCATTAATCCAAGGCATGGGGGCCCATTCCCTACAAGCTAACCAGCAGTAATTGGAAGCAGCCTTTTCTCTGCCTTTGGTCTGGGGGTATTTTTGTTGTTGGGCTGTTAGAGCCAATACTGAGACTTTTGCCAAGGAAAACTTTCTTTTGAAACTTCCATCTTATCTAAATAAAGAGTTGGAAGTGACTCTTGGCAGCCTCTGGGGTGGCTTTAAGTTATGAAAAATAATGCATATGTCAGCTGGGATATGAGCCTATCCCTGCTTAAAGGGGGAAGACTATGTTCTTTACCTGTTCTCTCTATTCAAATTGATCTACTCATGCACCTGTTTAAGCCTCCCCCCATTGTCACTCCTCTGAGACATCTACTTGACTCAAGTAGGGGTGATGTTTTCAGAAGCATATAGGGAGAGAAGCTAAATAGAGCTTTGGGCTTAGAATCAAGGAGACCTGAGTTTAAATCCAGCCTCAAACCTGTCCTAGTTGTATGGCCAGATGAGCAAGTTATTTATCCTGTTTGCCTCAGTTTCCCCATCTGTAAAATGGGGATAATCATAGCACCTATCTCTCAGGGTTGTTATGAGGATTAAACAAGATAATAATTGGAAAGTGTTTCACACAGTACCTGGCACATAGTAAAGACTATGTAAATGTTAGCTATTATTATGAAGGTCATGAAACTCTTAGATCACTGTGCATTCTCCAGGGAAAGAAAATAAAAGGAAATTGGTGATGAGAAGGATCACTGGGGTGGAAAGGAGGATGCTGCATTCCACAATGCTTTCATTCTCCACTTTTGAACAGGTGTTACATCTCACTGAAGCCCATCTTGGAAGTGGAGGTGTTAGAAAATAGGCTTCTTCCACATGTCACATAGCCTCCAGGTTTAGGAAGGCTGAGAATGGGAAGACATCTTCAAAAGTATCCAAAGAACTTTTTCAGTTATTCAACCCAATCTCTAATCAGGGGGTGGCCTGTTATTACAGTCGAAGGATCCATTAGATTCAGAAGGGATCTCAAAGTTCACCCAGCACAATCCCCTTATTCCACAAATGAGGAAACTGAGTATTTAAGTGACTTCCCCAACTGTTACATAATCAGTAAACATCTGAAGTACTCTTTGATATTCTTATTTCCTCTTTTTTCAAAGCCCTCTCTTTCCATCACAATATTCCTTCTTCTGCTAGATTGTCCCTTCCTCCATCTCTCCTTTATTTGTAAAGCACTTAGCACAGTGCTAGGCACATAGTAGGAGATATATAAGTGCTTATTCCCTTTTCCTTTTCTTTAAACCCTTACTTCTTGTCTTAATAACAATTCTAAGACAGAAAGATAAGGACTAAGCAATGAGGATTGAGTGACTTGCCCACAGTCACATAGCTAGGAAATGTCTGAGACCAGATTTGAACCTATGTCTCCAGACCTGGGTCTCTATCCATTGAGCCACCTAGCTGCCCCTTCTTTCTCTTTTCTTCTATCCCATTCTCCCATTCATGAATTACTCTCTGAATCTCAATTTTGAGAAAGGACCCAGATAACCATACTTTTTTTTCTGGACTTTGCCAATAGACCCCCCCCCCAAAATGAATGCTTTAACTCTTCCCTCACTGCTTTTTAGTTCCTTTTTTATGTGTTGTCTTTCCCCATTAGAGTGTAAGCTCCATGAAGGCAAAGACTGCGTTTCTTTTGCTTATGTTGGAATCCCTAGTGTTTAACGTAGTTCTTGGCATATAGTTAGTGTTAAATAAATGCTTGCTGACTCTGATGACAATGTTCCCTCATTCAATTTCTCACTTTGCTGATGAGGAAATTAAGGTGAGACTTCCATGTCTGAATCGTTAGTGCACTGGGCCTGGAGTCAGGAATACCTGTGTGTGACCTTGGGTAGGTCAATTAACCTCTGATTGTCTAACAAAAGGATCCACTAGAGAAAGAAATAGCAAACCACCCCAATATCCCAAACCAAGAACGCCCCACAAATAACACTGATGTGCTATGGTCCATGGAGTCACAAAGCATGTAGACAGAATCTGCTCCTCTCCTCCCAGCTCATCCACACCTCGCTGTGTGCCTGGATGTCATATGAATGCTCCAAACAAAGGTCACAGGTGAAGAGCCCTAGGAACATGACCTGGAACTGAAGGTTACAGGTCCAGGTTCGAAAGAAAGGATTAAGGTGTGATACGAGACACACAGAGGGCTCTCTATTCCCTTGGAGGTGGTGAGGAAGGACTATGGCTAAGCAAGGAAGCCATGTAGAAAAACACATGATCAGAGTTAGGTTAGATTAGACTTAAATCTCCATATATCTGTTTTCTCTATTTCAAGTGATAATTAATAAACTCTATGGAAAATAAGAACCAGGAGTTATTCATTTAAATCTAACAAAAGAATCAGACAAGATTAAACAACAACAACCTTTAGAGAAGTAAAAGGGCTTTTCGCAAAGCCATACAGGTATTTAATGACAGAGATGAGATTTGACCATAGGTACCCTGCCTCCTTTCACTAAACTATACTGAAGACCTGGGAACAGGAAAATGGGTCTGGCAAAATACCAGGCTTTCTTCTCTCACCACCTGGCACTTAGAATTCTTCCTTTGATTAGGACTTCTAAAGCTTAACCTACTCCTGATTTCCCCATCCCAAGAGTAAAATCTCAAATCAAAGAATCATACAATATTCACTCTTTAATAAACCTTAGAAGACATCTAAGCCAGGGAGTCAGCAGACTTAAGACCAAACCCAACCAGACTGTACAAAAACAGATATTGAATTGGATTGGGCCATCAATCATAGTTCTCAGACACCTGATCTAGTCCAATTTGCTAATGAGTAAACTGAGTCTCAGAGAGATAACTTGTCCAGGACTACTCAGCTCATTAATAGCTTAATGTGTCAATTTAGTCTTTTCACTTTAATTCAATACTAAGAAGGAAAGAAGCATTTATGAAATCCTTGCTTTGTGCCAGGTATTATGCCAAGTGCTTTACAATTTTCTCATTTGGTCCTTACAACAGGCCTGCAAGGTAGACACTATTGTTATTCCCATTTTACAGATAAGGAAACTGAGGCAGAAAGAGGTTAAGAGACTTGCCCAGAGTCACACAGCTAGTAAGTGTGTGAAGCCAAATTTAAACTCAGATCTTCCTCCAGACCCAGAACTCTTATCTATCCACTGTTCAACCTAGTTGCCTATGGTAAGAAAGCAATGGAGTATTATAGGTATTGCATCTAAAGTCAGATTGACTCTATTCACTAGTTATTGGATATAAAGCAAATGATTTAATCTCTTCAATTGGCCGAGTTTCCTCTCATGCAAAATGAAAGGGTTGAACTAGATCAGAGGGGTCAACTTGGTGCCTGCAGCACTTAACACAGCCAACAGCACTCCCAGTGTGGCAGGAACTAAATTAAAATGTAGTTCCTATATGATTTGAATATATTGATATATTAATAATTTTTAAAGGAATCTATGAATATGTGTTGTTTTCCAAGTCAATATATGTCTCAAAGTCATATATGGGTTAGTGGCCTCCATTTATATTTGAGTTTGATACCACTAGACTGGATGATCTGCAAGATCCCTTCCAACTCTCCTCCTATGATCTTGAGCATACCAGAAGCATTTCAGAGCACTGATTTCATACATTCCAGAGCACTGATCAGGACATATACATTTGGGCAATCACCCAAGATAGAAAATAGGCAAGGAGTATGACTCTGACCAGCTTTGGAGATAAATCTCACTTAGAAATCCTTTTGTTCTGGATATTTTAGTCTGGTCTACTCCCAGCCAATGGTCTAACCAGAAGAACGAAAACTTTCTGAGGCATTTTTTGTCATTGCATCTACAGTGACTACCACAGTGCCTGTCAAATTAAAGGTTCTTAATAAATTATTGTTGGTTTGTTGATTCAGTGCCAGTCTAGGGAACTCTCTTTCTAGTTCCTCCGACCTTTTCACAGTCCAAATTGAGCTTTTCCTGGGTTCTCCTTGACTATCAGATGACTTGCTTTCATCAAGTATCTGATTCTTCTTCTGGTCTCAGCCTAAAATATATCCATGGCCTTCCCACCCCCACTTCACCCCATATCTGGGTTCTGAACTTATCCTGGTCCTCAGTTTCCAAGAACTAAGAGCATTAATGCATCCATATTTTGAGCTATCATCTTTCTCTCACCTGAACCCTTGGATCCTCCTTTCAATCTACTACTAAAACTGGGATCCAGAGCCCTCCTCTCATTCCACATTGAGCCAGAGACTTCTCTTATACTGTTACCAACTAAAGTTTAATTCTCGTGATTAACACTTATGACCACAGCCACTCAGCATAGATACATGTCCTGAACACAGAGACCTTGTGGGACCATGCAGTGGTATTGAGAAAGGGGTTTAGAATCAGGTGACCTGATTTGAATCCATCAGCCACTTAATTTATCTAGGTGATGGACAAATCACTTAACTTTTCTTTGCCTCAGTTTCCCCTATTATAAAATGAAATGTTTTAGACAATCTCTAAAAACTGTCAGCTCTATATCTATATGTGAGCTTACATTCAAGGCTGTAAAATATATACACAACCAAACTCCAAGTTTCCTTTGTAATTCCCTTCACCCTGCTGTGTTAGAGAAGTTGCAGTTGCTATAAGCTAATTCCCATCCAGATCCCTTCCCTACCTCCTGCTTCCCTTCCCCTCCAGGCCCCTGGAATGAGTTATAGAGGAAAGAGTGGGAGAGGGGCTAAATAAGGATTATCTCCCGCTCAGATAACTTTTATGTACTCTCATTTCATTTTTCTTAATCATCAGGAGAGAATGAGCTGGTGAGAGGGTATGGGAGGGGAAGGGGGTTGACAGAGAGAGCAGCATGGCTGACTCCCCCAAGTCTGCCCCATTTGCTATCACTTTTATCTCTGGGGTTCTATAAGCAGAAGAAAGTTTAATTGGTGTCCTGGTGGAATGAGATGGTGGAAGAACTGAATGGCGGCAGGGTTGGGGTTTTCTCTTCCATTGTGCTGGCGGACATAATCCCCCCCATTCCCTGTCCTCCTGCCTGTGGTTCAAACCAAAGGCAGGAGCTGGAGGTGGTCCACTCAGTGCATCTGGCTGTTTTGGAAAGCTCCAGGGAGAGACTCATCACACATAATCTAATGCATCAATTAAACCCAACAGATCGCTTTTCAATCACTTGCAGCAGCAGGGCATACATACATGCACACACACACACACACACACACACACACACACACACACGTACCTCAAATAGAATAATCTCAATCAGTTGATGTCCCAAGATTCACGCCAGCCGGCCCAGCATCTGCCATGTGGGGAACCAGGCAGAAAGCTATTCAGGTCACAAGGTGGAGGGGAGGGTAGAAAGGGAAGAGAGAAAAGGAAGGTAGGGGGGACACTTGCTGCTGAACTTGAATGAGTGCCCAAGAAGGTCCAGGAGGGCAAGAGTGTAAAGAGCTTTGAAGGCAAAGAACACCATACTGATGCTAATTGTGCTTATTTTTTATTGTGTTTTTGAATCTCTTTCTCTCACTTGGATACACAAAGAACTGAAACCTGGGGTGGGAGTCCCTGGGCCATTCCCGGAATTATTGGAGAGAAAGAGGCCAGCAATGGGGGAGGGAGACTTAAAGAAAGGGCTCATGTCCAAGATGGCAGTTTAAGACATCACTGTGATTGTTGAACTTGAGTGCATCAGAAAAGATTTAGATTGGACGTAACAGAGACCTTTCCAAGCTAAAACTGCTAAGAAATAATCTGAATCACTAAGAGATGATATAGTGTCCTTCTGTAGCCGAGTTTAAAAAATTGAGACAGACATCTGTCTGCAGCAGTTAGAATATGGCCCTATTTCCCCAACAGAGAAATGACCACAGGACATAACAGGCTGTTTTCAAGAGAAAAAATTCAAGCTATCAACAAACACATTGGGAGGGGGAGGGAGAGAGAGGAAATGGTCCAAATCACTAATAATTAGAGGAATGCAAATTTAAGCAGTTCAGAGGTTCCACCTCAAATCCGTCAGATTGGCAAAGATGACAAAAATGGTAAATGACAATTGTTGGAGGGGGTCCCCAAAACAGGCCCACTAATGCACTCACTGATGCACTGCAACAGTCCTTCCATTCTGGAAAGCAATTTGGAACGGTGCTCACTAACCTGTATATTCCCTTTGGCATAGTGATCCACTGTCGGTCTTATATTCCAAAGAGATCAAATAAAGAAGGAAAGGACCTATAGGTACAAAAACACTTAAAGTAGTGGGGGGTTTTTTGTAGTTAACAAAGAACTAAACACTAAGGGGGTGTCCCTTTATTATAGACTGGCTAAGCAAATTACAGTATACAAATGTAATAAAATATTTTTGTGCCATACGGAATGACAAAATGAACGGTTTCAGAGAAATCTGGGGAAATGTATAGGGACTTATACAGGATGAAGTGAGGCTAGCTAGGAGAACAATTGATACAAAAACAACATTGGAAAGAAAAAGAATTCTTAAAGACCTGAGAACTCTGATCTGTTCAAATGAGCAACCCTCATTTCAAAGGACTGATGATAAAGCATCCGAATAAGAATATTAATAGTAAGCATTTATATAGTGCTTTAAGGTTTGCAAGGCACTTTGCACACATATGCTATCCCATTTGCTAACCATCTCTTGTGAGAAAGGTGATCATTGACTCAAGGGGAAAAATAAAAAATACACCTCCAGACCCCGCCAATGTGAGAATTTGTTTTTCTGGCATATTTGTTACAAGGGCTTTGTTTTTCTTTCTTTTTTCCCACCAAGGGCTAAGGTAAGAGGGCAAGAAGAGGTGAGAGAGTCAGACCGAGTGAAAGAGAGAGAGAGAGAGAGAGAGAGAGAGAGAGAGAGAGAGAGAGAGAGAGAGAGAAATTGGGAGAGAGAGAGGGAGAGGGAGAGGGAGGGAAGAAGGGAGGGAGAGCGGAAGAGAGGGAAGGAGGGAAGGAGGGAGGAAAGGAGGAAAGGAGGAAGAGGGAGAGGGAGAGGGAGCGGGGAGAAGGAGGAAAGAGTGTGTGCCACTGATGTATTTGTTTTTTAAATATTCAGTAGAAAACAAAAGGAAGGCCAGGAAGAAGCACAGATAAGCTAGACAGCTTTGGAAGACAAAGGTTGACTTTATTGTATACTTAAAAAGAAAAGTGAGCTGTACATAATAAAGACATTGTAGTTGCATACACCATCTTCTTTTTCTGTTCTACTGCGTATATCCAAATATCCATGTTATTTGGTATTTGTTAAATTAATAACCAAAATGCATTTTTAAGGAATATAGACCAACTAAAAGGCTCACCAATGACCTGAACTCTAGAAAGGCATAAAATGGGAGAGCAGAAAGAACTGCAGCTCTGTAATCAGAAGACCTGGATTCTAATCTCAGCTCTGTCATTTATTCTTTGTGTTCATGAACAAATGATGCTACATTTATTGGCCTCAGTTTCTGTCCTCTGTAGAAAGAAGTTGAATAAGATAATTTCTAAGGTTGTTTCTAGCTCCAAATCTGTGATCATGAAGATGTCTTTGTCCTCAAAAGTAAACTTACAGGGGCAAATAGGTGGCTAAGTAGATAGAGAGCCAAGAACGGAGATGGGAGGTCCTGGGTTCAAATGTGACTTCAAGCACTTCTCAACTGTGTGACCCTAGGCAAGGGACTTAACCCCCATTGCCCCCTAACCTTTACCACTTTTCTACCTTGGAACCAATACACATTATCAAAGCTCTTTCCGCTCCTGCCCTCCTGGACCTTCTTGGGCACTCATTCAAGTTCAGCAGCACCTGAACTTTTCCCCACCTTCCTTTTCTCTCTTCCCTTTCTACCCTTCCCTCCACTTTGTAGCCTGAAGAGCTTTCTGCATATTCTAAGACAGAAAGTAAAGGTTTTTAAAAAAAAGAGTAAACTTATGAATGAGAGCCAGGATGGCAGGCCAGAGCCCTGGTTCTGCTAATGGTTATAGGATAATTGCAGCCCAAGAAAGAAGCCACTTTGGCAAACTCCATCTTTCACAAAGAAGGCTAAGCCTTGTCATCAGCTACACTTCATGTGTTAGTCAGGTATGAGGGAAGGGGGCTACATTCTCTGTGCCTGGCTTTGGGGATACAAACCAGACCCAGGATTCCCTAGGCTACAGATCTGGTGCTTGGCTCCAGAGCTCCCCTCTCTCCCAAACAATTAGATAATCCAATAAGCATCTCAAACAGGCATGTCTTAATGCAGCTAGAGGCAAGTGTCAGAGCTGGATGAAAGAGAATCAGATTTGGAGTCAGAGGACTTGAATGTGAATGTTGGATCTGCTATTTACTGTGCGTGAACGTAAGCAAGTCAGTTCACCTCCCTGGAACTCAGTTTCTTCATCCATAAAATGAGAAGGTTTGGTCAAAATGATTTCCTGGGCTCTCTACCTCCTTTGTGGACCTAATTAAGCAGGGCCCATTCCAGTTCAGCACCCTGATGATCACCAAAGTTCTATCTGGTCAAAAGAGATTGTGTGTGTCTGGGTGTGTGTGTGTGTATCTGTGTGAGTATGAGTGTGTGTGTGTGTGTGAATGTGTGAGTGTGTATGTGTGTCTGTGTGTGTGAGTATGTGAGTATGTGTCTGTGAGTGTGAGTGTGAATGTGTGAGTGTATATGTCTGTGTGTGTATGTGAGTGTGAGTGTGTGTGAATGTGTGTGTGTATGTGTCTGTGTGAGTGTGAGTGAGTGTGTGAATGTGTGTGTGTGAATGTGTGAGTGTGTGTGTGAGTGAGTATGTAAGTCTGTCTGTGTGTGTGAGTGTGTGTGTGTGTGTGTTTATATAAAAGTGAAAGCTGTGGGCAACTGGATATTTTCACCAATCAACAAGTATTTATTGGATATATATGTGAAGCCCTGTGTTCTGTGCTACCCAAGCAGCTAAAGGAATATGAAAGAGTCCCTGGCGTCAGCGTCAGCATTCTGGCTGAGGAGATGACATGTCTACACATAAAACAGGGAGCAATTAAATGCTAAGTGATAGCATACTGACTCCAAGTACAATAGGAATTCAGGGATATGTGTGTGGGCTGAGGTATTCAAAGAAGGTTTCCCGTGAAAAAGACCAGGTTCTTAGTGGTCAGCAAGCTCAAGGTGGATTGATATGGGTGCTCCAAAAGTCATGTGCTTGTAGACTGTTTTAACGGAAGCATGGGAGGCAGCTGAGTGACTCAGTGGATTCAGAGTCCCAGGCCTAGAATCAGGAGGTCCTGGGTTCAAATGTGGCCCCAGACACTTAGCACTGTGGTCCTAGACAAGTCACTTAACCCCCATTACCTAGCCCTTACCCCTCTTCTGCCTTAGAACCAATAATTCACAGTATTGATTCTAAGACAGATGGTAGGGGTAAAAAATTATTTTTTAACGGCCTCAGCCACTTCCCAGCTGTGTGACCCTGGGCAAGTCACTTGACCCCCATTGTCCACCCTTACCACTCTTCCACCTATGAGATAATACACCGAAAAGTACAAGGGTTTAAAAAAAAACCAAAACAAAAATTATTTTTTAAATGAAATATAGTTACCCCAGTGACGTGGAAATTCTGTTGTACTCTTCTCCAGTGATACCGCAGCTATAGTATGCCATTCAATTCTGGGTTTCACATTTTGAGAAAAATATTGACAAACTGGAGAGTCCCCAGAGAAGACTCCAAACCATGGCATGTGAGGGGGAAGAAGGCTTAAGGGAGACATGACTATTGTCTTCAAGTATCTGAAGGGTTGTTACTGTGGGGAAAAAAAATCAAGATTAGTTTTACTCTGCTTGATTCTTGAGGGTAAAATAATAACAATAATAACGAAGGAGAGAATTGTATATATTAGATTTGTAAAGTACCGTACACATATTATCTCATCGGATCTTCACTGCAGCCATGGGAGTCAGGTGCTTTAATTATCCCCACTTTATAAATAAGAAGAATCATTGGAGTTTAAGTGACTTGCAATAAATGTGTCAGGTAGGATTTGAATCCGTCTTCCTGACTCCAAGTCCATAGCCTTCACTATATCCACAGGGTGGCAAACCTCCCTCACAGGGTTGGTTCTAGGATCAAATGAGATATTAGCAAAATCCTTTACACAGTGTCTGGTATATAGTAGGCAATTAATAAATGTTTGTTCCCTTCCCTTCTCTACTCACCATCACTCCAAAGAATGGGTGTTGGGAACAGGATGATGGGAAGGGTACCAGGGGTAAGAGTTGGGACATGTCAAGGGGAAGGTGGCAAAGATGGAGATGAGACCCAAAACTCTGCCATGTGAGGAGTGACAGGTAGTTGTTAGAGCTGGGGATGTGCAGCCCACTGAAGAGAAAATTTAGAGTGGGAATGGGGTGGGGAGTTGAGGAAAAATAATCTCTGACTTGACATATTTGAAGGGCTGTCATGTGGAAGATTTATTTTGCTTATGGTAGAACCAAGAACAAAGGATGGACGTTATTGGGAGTCCAATTTTGAGTCTTCTTGAGAAGAAACTTCATAACCCTTTGTGTAAATGAATAGGGTACAGAATCTCAAGGAACAGGAATGAATTTTCACATCATTTCAGCAGAGAGGAAGAGGCTAAGAACTTGTCTCTCCCTTGAAAGATTGAGTAGACTGCTCAGTGGTTGCTCCCAGTGGTTGCTCCAGAGAGAAACTCTTGGATGTCCTCTTCCCCCATCATAGCGTGGGTAGAGAAAGTGACACATGAGGACCAATCAGAGGCTGTTGGCCCCTATTGAATAATATTCAAGACATGTGCACATACTCATATGAGAAGTGTACAAGAACACATGAGACCAGCATCATTGCCACCCACTGAACCATCGACTGTGGTTTGGGGAATAAAGCTGCCCACAGAACAGTTCCCAAGAGGGTGGCTCATTCTGAGGGAACAGCCCACACTCCATGAGGTCCACAGACCATAAGGATTCTACAGTCTAACACCAAGGTAGATAAAGGAAACCAGAGGCTCCCACCTCAGATAAGCAGAGCTGAACTGTAAGCAGAGAGAGGACAACAAAAGAGCAACAACAAAGCAGATGGCACTGAAGTTTTTAGGAATAATTAATTAATTATGTATAATATACAAATAATTAACTTTAATTAATAATTTTTTAAGCTTCCAGAGGGGTATCAGGAGTAAGCTCCTCCCCAACCCAGTCATGGCCTCCCTGAAACAATTTCCTCGTAGGGTCTCCATCTCTGCCTCAGTAAAGCAATGTTCTCCCATCCCTCGTCCCAGCCTCAACAGAAGGTGTGGTAGGGGTGGCTAAGTGGCTCAGTGAATAGAGCACCAGGTCTGGAGTCAGGAGGATGGGTTCAAACTGACCTCGGACACTTCCTAGTTGTGTGACTAGGCAAGTCACAACCCCGATTGCTTAGCCCTTACTGCTCTTCTGTCTTAGAAATGATACCAAGATAGAAGGAAAAGATAAGAAGAAAGAAAAAAATCAAAAGGTATGGTTTATACCAGTGATGGGCAAACTTTTTTTAAAGAGGGGGCCAAAGGAAAGGAAATGCTCAACTATCAGTCTGTTTCTAAGGCAATTCTTTCGAAGTTTCATTGTATTGTATCCTACTCATTGTATTAATCAGATTAGGAATAATGCCCCATGGAGGGATAGAACATTTCAGGGCCCCCCCATCTGGCCCACGGGCTATAGTTTGCCCATCACTGGTTTGTACATTTTGCCCTAGGAGAAATCTGAGATACTTTCTCAAGCTTCAGAGATTCCCAGTTATGGCTCACTCAAGTAAACAAATAAGACTGGTATTGATAATAATAATAATAATAATAATAATGATGATGATGATGATGATGATGATGATGATGATGATGATGATAGCTGGCATTTATAGAGAGCTTTCAGGTTGACAAAGTGCTTTACATGATTTCATTTTATGCCCACAACTCTATAAAATAGATGTTTCTTCACTTTACTAATGAGAAAACCGAGACAAAGAAATTAAGTGACTTGCACATAGTTGCACAGTTTGTCAGTATCTGAGGCAGGATTCAAACTCAGAACTTCCTGAATTCAAATCTGACATTTGATCATTGGTAAAAATTCTTTTGGAATCAGGGGGATTTCTAAATGTTCGTGAGACCTTTCTGTTGTCTCTGACTAGGTCACTCTTCTTACAACTAGATAAAGGGGTCTCTGAGCTAAATAGCTTGCCCAGTTCCAGTGGCCCTGAAGTGGAATGGACTTCTCTTATGCCTTGACTACTTAGTAGCAATTCTAAGATGGAAGGTAAGGATTAAAAGAAAACTTCTTTAAAATGCACAGAAGGAAAAGCAAGTTGTTCTGTGGCACCTTTCTGATTTTTAGCTTCCTTGTTCCTAAACCGAGGGTGTTGGACTAGAGGTCTTCTCTGGCCCCTGACAACCCAAAATCCATCATCCAAAGTCTTCAATCAGGTACTGTAAGACTACTTGTCAGTAGGAATTTTGCAAGCTAGGAGAACGAAGAAGGGAATACGCTTTTCTATAGCACCTACAACGTGCTAGGCGTTGTGCTAAGTACCTTATAAATGTTATCTCATGATCCTTACAAGAACCCTAGGAGATAGATGCTATTATTATCTCCATTTTACTCTTGAAGAAACTGAGGTGAACAGAAGTTAAGTGACTTGCTCAGGGTCACATAGCTAGTAGATATCTAAGGTCAGATTTGAATTCAATTGTTCCTTATTGTAGACCCAGTGCTCTACCCATTGTGCCATATAGCCATCTATTATTATCCATATTTTATAGATGAGGAAAAGATAGATGGATAAATCATTGGACATAGGAGGATCTGGGTTTGGTTCCTACTTATTAGGTACATGATTCTGAGCAAGTCATTTAACCTCTCTTGAACTCAATTTCCCTACTGATAAAATAGAAATGAGAATGGGAGGTGGGGATGGATTTAGTGACCTCTGACTTTCTTTCCATCTCTACACTTATAATCCTTCTATAACTGTGGTCATCCCAGGGAACATGAGCAGGGATGGGCCTGAACCCTGACTACATCTAGTGACACATGGTCTGACTGGAACCTTACCAGTGAGTGAGGCTGAGCTTGGGTCACCTCCGGTGAGACATGAGCTTTTTGATAAAGGTAAGGGTCCAACAGCCTCTGATTGGTCCTCGCGTGTCACTGTCTCTACCCATGCTATGATGGGGGAAGAGGACATCCAAGAGTTTCTCTCTGAAGCAACCACTGGGAGCAACCACTAAGCAGTCTAGTCTTTCAAGGGAGAGACAAGTTCTTAGCCTCTTCTTCCTCTCTGCTGAGTCTGTGTCTTGGAACTCTGACTTCTCTTTCTTAGATGTCTCATGAAGAAAAAGAGAAAGGGGGAGAAAATATATTTCTTCTTTCCAACATCTATGAGAGTTTTTCACCCATAACAGCAATAATGTGCTGATCTAGAGAATCCCGAGACTGGACCCCAAGGCTCAGGCTGCATCTTCTGCTTTCTATTTCTTGACCTGAATATGTGACCAAATAATATCCCTGAGATGGAAGTTGCTAGTTTTTTGTGGCTACCTCATGGACTTGAGAGGTTCAGGGTCATCGAGTGGTCAAAGGGATTAGGTTTAGAAAATACTTTTCCTCAATTACACATTTCTTAGAGGAAAAGATGGACACTGGCAGGAGAATGAGCCCAAGGGATGCCATGACTTGCCAGAAGATAGGAACCTTGAGTGCTGAAAGAATACAGAGCTGAGATAAAAATGAAATACCTGTTCAGCAATTCCACAAAGCATTTCATGATTTAATGTTTTAGATATAAACCCCTGGGGAAGTATGGGTTACTAGTTCATATTTTAAATAGTTGTCCATGAACAAATATGAGTCTTTTGTGTTTTAAGTATCTCTTTTGTGGTGGAGGAAATAAATAGCTGACCTAATCTACCTTGTGCATGGAGCAACTTTCTAAAATCAACCCTATTAATCCTTTTGGAGGATGCCTTAGATCAGTGATGGCGAACCTTTTAGAGGTGATGTGAAAAATAGCCTCAGGTGCCTATGAAGAGGGGGAGGGGAGCAGCCTGGCACCACTTCTCTCTGGCTTTCTAGTAACAAACTCTGTGAAGCTCTGTGCTGGGGAAATGGCATGTGTGCCTACAGAGAGGGCTCTAAGTGCCTCCTCTGGCACACATGCCGTAGGTTCATTACCATGGTTTTTGACCATTCAATCTAAGCTTTAAGAAATTGTTCCCAAAGAGAAAGATATAAGAAGCCAGAGATGGCCCATCTCTTTAGAGACCAGGTTTCCCTGGGGTAGATGCTCATCTGTATGCATATAGAATAGGAAAAAGTGCCCAAGTCCCATGAGTTTGATACATGAAGCCAGATTACTGAGGATATTGACAACAACTCAAGAGAGACAGAGACAGAGAGAGAAAGAGATAGAAACAGAAAAATGGAGAGAGAAATTGATTTATTGCCCACTCATCAGAATAATTTATTCTCTTGAGATTGTGCTTAGTGAAAACACTCTGAAAATCGAAATGTATAAATAAATGTATAAATAAATAAAATAATTAAGGGAGGGTTAAAAAAAAAAGCAGAGCAACATTCATTTCAGCTTTACTGAAAACCCAGCAGGAGCAAAAAGCTATATTTGCCAAATTCTAGAAAGAGACACAATTACTAATGGGGGTGTAGGAAGGAAGAAGGGATAGGCGGAGGAGGGGTCCAGTGTTGTTTTATTCTCCTGAGAAGATATTGCAAATAATGGAGAGGTATAAAGCAGGGGAGGAGAAATTACTTTGACAGGGCCCTTTTAGGGAAGAAAATGGAGCTAAGTACACGTTCCATTATTCCCGATCTTTCACTCAGCTCCCCATTTACACAGGGGCTCCTGGAGTTGATGTTTCCCCTCTGCTGTCATAAGTAGTCATGGACTGGAACCCATCATTTCAAAATAACGGTCTGCAATTCCCCCATTGTCATGATTAACACAGGGGAATAATTATTAGCCACACTGAAGACGGCAGTGAATAGACGTTGCTGACAGCTGAGACTGCCAGCCAGCTCTGCTTTTCCAAAGCCCATCAAGTTCAATTCCCAGGCCTTCTACCAGGAAGGACTGTGATGCCCCTAAGAGATTAGAGAGGGTGAACTTTCCTCCTTTCCCAGAAGGGAGAAGTGGAGGCCTCCTACATCTATCACTCAGCCACAGCTCTTAGGCTGACTTTAGTCGTGTGACTCAAACCTCTAACTACTGAAGGGAAAAAGCAGGACTTAGAGTGAGGGTGGTGCAGGGGAGGGAAGAAAGAAGGCAGATAGCCAATTCCCCCATTCATCCCACAGTCTTGGCCCCTGAAAGCAGCAGGGAACATTCTCAGCTGAATGGATCGAAGGGGCTGGAGCCACCCATGACTCAGAAAGATTCATAACTCGAGGACTCTGAGTAGGAGAGTTTATCAAAAGCAGGAAAAGAAAGAAATCATGGGGCTAGAAATGCTTGGAAGGTAAAATTCTATTTCTCATCTTTGTCCCTGGATTGCACTGCTTCATCCTTTCTTGGGCATCCAACTTCCTTGGCTATTAGAAAAAAGGCTCTTCACTTGGTGCAAAACCTTCTCTCTTTTGCCTAAGAATATTTAAAATAATCATAAAACAAGCATTAAAGCTGGGAGGAAACTTGGACTCATTTCAGAGACTAATAATCTGGGGAAACAGGAAGGTTAGATGTCTTGTCCAAAGCCTCATAGAATACTAAACTGAATCTGGAGCCTGTCTCTTGACTCCATGGCAAATAAGAAGAAATGGGATAGATCAAGGGTTCTAAATATGTCATTGGAAAGCTTTTTTTTAACCCTTACATTCTTGGTTTCAATTCTAAGACAGAAGAGCAGCAAGGCCTGGGTAATAGGGATTAAGTGACTTGCCCAGGGTCACATAGTTAGGAAGTGTCTGAGTTCATATTTAAACTCAGGTCATCCCAAATTCCAAATCTGGCTCTCTATCCACTGTTTGACCTAGCTGCCCTTTTAACCCTATTCTGACATAATTGGTTTCCTTTGCAATTATCTATATTTTATACATTAAAAAACATTATTCTGAGAAGGGGTTCATAGGTTTCACCAAACTACCAAAGGGGTCTATGACACTACAAAAAAAGGGTTAAGAACATTAAGCTAGATGAATGAATGATTGAGTAAGCATTTATTAAACCCTTACTGTGTACCAAACATTATCCTAAGCACTAATGGCATAAAAAGAAAAGCAAGATAACCGTTTTCTCAAAAAACTAACATTCTAATGAAAAAAAATGTGAAGGAAGAGGGCCTAGCAGTACCAGATATTAAACTATACTATAAAGCATCAGTCATCAAAACAATATGGTACTGGCTAAGAGACAGAAGGGAGGATCAGTGGAATAGACTTGGGGTAAATGACATCAGCAAGACAGTGTATGATAAACCCAAAGAGCCCAACTTTTGGGACATGAATCCACTATTTGACAAAAACTG
>NC_058133.1:112878404-112890953 GCF_016433145.1 Gracilinanus agilis | reverse complement strand
AAAGAAAGAAAGAAAGAAAGAAAGAAAGAAAGAAAGGAAGGAAGAAAGGAAGGAAGGAAGGAAGGAAGGAAGGAAGGAAGGAAGGAAGGAAGGAAGGAAGGAAGGAAGGAAGGAAGACTTAGAGTTATAATAGCAAATTCCTAATAACAATTCAGGACAGAGGGAAGGAGGTAAAGACCAGAAGCAAGGAGGAGGATATAGATAAATATGGAATGGAGACAGTGGACAGGACCTAAACTCTGCTTGTGGGAGGTTCAGTGAGAAAGAAGCAAAAGCTCATCCTGTTTGATTTGTAACTGTAACTGGCTTGCTACTGTTTCAAGTACACAGGAAAGTGGGATTTGCAAATTGATGAGAAAGGAGGAGTGATGGTGACATCTTTATGAATGACTCTGAAAGCCTCAGAGAGGGCGTCCAGCTCATTGTTTCCTAGGTTCAGGGTTCAGGCAACCAGGACCTTCTCTCCCTCGGAGCCCCCCCCCATAAGGCACTTGGGCTCCGGAGGCCAGGCCAGGCGCTCCTCTTTTCCCTCGGTTTATGGCAGTTTCCGAGGCTGTCACCACTCCTGACGACACTTGAGAAGACCCATGTGATGGTGAAGAGGTGGGATGTGCAAAGGACCCAAAAGGCATCCCTGGCCCCTGCCCTCTAATAAACGAAAGCGGGGAGCCCACCCAAGTTAAAGTCAAAGGCAATTTCAGATGAGAGACGAGTGGGTGGGAGATCTTATCGCGGTCCTACACCCTCAAAACTGAAATCAGGCCTGGGATGTGCAAATACACAGCCACATACTGAGAACAGACATGCACAGCCACCCCCACATGCCCTCCCCAAGGCATGAGGCTATGCACACATTGGCTGCCTCCCCCTCCCCCTCCCCCTCGCGCACATTAATCTAAATATATGCACACACACACTCTCCCATGCACCGGCATTCCCATGCTAAACCTTGACAGCCCAACACGCCACCCCCACCTCCCAAAGGCAAGCAGACTTGATACTGAAAGGCTGCCAGAGCCTGGCGAGCTTCCAGAACCAAAAATACCTTCTCTGATATGAGGGGCTGGAGAAGCCGAGTCTTATTTGTGTGGCTAGTCCTGAGTCTGGGCTCCAAAGGGGGCTGCCCCCCTCCCAGGGGACTCGCGGGCAGGACCAAGTAAGGGCTCCTTCTCTCTGAGCCCAGGGGTGCCAGTGGAGGCTCCCGACCTTACCAGCGGTCTCCATGGCCTGAAATAGTCTCCCCTAGAGCGAGAGACCCATTCCTCCCCATGAGTGCGCCCCTCTATTTTCCTCTCTACATCTCCTATACCCGCCCCACACACCCCCACTTATGGAGCTGAAAAGGAGAGAAGCTGCCTTCAAGGAAACAGCGTAGCATCAGTTGTAAAAATAACGACATCTACGGAGTGTTTTAAGATAACAAAAAATGTCAGGAAGACTCTTCTTGAGTTCAAATGTGACCTCTCTGACTGGCTGTGTGATCCTAGGCAAGTCATTTAACTCTCTTTGCCTCAGTTTCCTTATCTATAAAATGATCTGGAAAAGGAAAAGGCAAACCACTTCAGTATCTTTGCCAAGAAAACCCCTAATGGGGTTGCAAAGAGTTGTACAGGATAGAAAAACAACTGAACAAAATCTATTTTTAAAAAATTTATCTTCTGTCTTAGAATGGATTCTAAGTATGAGTTCTAAGGCAAATAGTGGCAATTGGGGGTAAGTGATTTGCCCAGGATCACACAGCTAGGAAGTATCTGAGGTCAAATTTGAACCCAGGACCTCCTGTCCCCAGACCTAGTTCCCTATCCACCAAGTCACTCAGCTGTCCTGAGAAAAACATTTATTAAATTCTTACTGTGTGCCAGATCATAGAGGGGATAGGGGAAAGCACTGAGAATACAAAGACCAAAATAAAAGTCTCTGCTTTCAAGTAGGTTATATTCTATCTGGAAAGATTATTCACTTTTATATATATATATATACACATATATATACTCATATATAGTATATATAAAATACATATATAGATATATACAAGACACATTTAAACACTACGTAACCAACTAGATAAAATATAGATGAATATCTATTACCTAGAGTTGTTTAATAAAACTTCTAATAAAATCATCTGTTCTTGCAGAAAAGATGAATTAGCTGAAGCTATGGATTAGATGAAACTACAGTTGGAGGAGGGGGGAGCAGTTTGGTAGCTCAGTGGATTGAGAGCCACACCTAAAATTCCAGGTTCAAATCTGGCCTCAGACTTTTCCTACCTGTGTGACCCTGGGCAAGTCACTTAATCCCAAATGCCTAGCACTTACCACTCTTCTGCTTTGGAACCGATACTTGGTGTTGATTCTAAGACAGAAGGTAAGAGTTTAAAACAGTGGTTCCCAAACTTTTTTGGCCTACCGCCTCCTTTCCAGAAAAAAAATTACTTAGCCCCCTGGAAATTATTTTTTTTTATTTTAATAGCAATTAATAGGAAAGATAAATGCACCTGTGGCCATCACCACTCTCCTGGATTGCTGCAGCACCCACCAGGGGGTGGTGGCTCCCACTTTGGGAATCACTGGTTTAAAACAAACACAAAAAAATTAATACAGAACAAATTGGAATACCAGAATCAAAGAATAGTTCTTAATGGTTGAATGTCTATGGGGGAAGAGGTTTCCAGTAGAGTATGCCAGGGGAATCTGTGCTTGGCCCTGTCCTTTTTAATTTTTTTTTAACAAAAACTGATCTAAAGGCATAGAAAACATGCTCGTTAATTTGCAGATGATACAAATCTGAAAAGAATGGCAGATATAATAGATGATCCAAAAGGATCTTGACAAGCTAGAGCATTATGCTGAATCTAAGATGAAATTCAATAGAAGTAAATATAAATTCTTACTTTAGTGCAAAAAATCTACTTTGCAAGTACATAACAGAAGAGGCATGATTAGAATGGAATGGACAGAAAGTTCAACATGAATTAACAGTATACTTTGGTAGCCAAAAAAGTGAATATGTTCTTGGGCTACATATTGAGATCTAAGCCATAGGAATAGGGAAGTGACAGCCCCAGAATCCTCTGCTCTCCTCTGTAGTACTGGGGACATTTTTGGAAGCCATAGCTGAAGTACCTTGGCAAAGTAGAAAGGGTCCAGGGGAGAACACTAAAACATGACACTGATGATACTTGAGGAGAAGCTGAAGGAACTGGACATGTTTTGACTTGAGAAGAGAAGATCCAAGGTAAATAGGATTGCTGTCTTCAAGCATCTAAAGGGCTATAATATATGGGGGAAAGGAAATGGATTTATTCTACATGGCCCCAGAGGGCAGAACCAGGAACAAAGGGTAGCAATTTTAGAAGTAAATTAGTGTTTGAGGGCAGAAAAAGCTTCTAACAATTAGAGATATCCTTAAGTGAAATGAGTTCCTAGAGAGGTGGTAGATGCTCTTGGAGATCTTCAACCAGAAGCTGAACAATCACTGGTCACATAAGTTGTAGTGGGGATTCCTGTGATATATGGGTTGGATCGGTGGCTACTAGAGTCATGTCCAATTTTCATATTCTGTGATTCCATAATTTGGGGGTAAGAGGAAAGAAGAGTCACTGGATTGGAGGATCAAAGTTAGACCTTGAAAGAAACTAGGGATTTCAAGAGGTGAAAGTGGGAGAAAGAAGGGAGGACATTGGCAGAGGGCACAGTTTGTGTAAAGGCATAGTAATGGGAGATGAAAGGTCATATGTGACAAACAGCAAAAAGACCAAGTTAGCTGCATGGAAGAGAATAATGTATCAGATGGAAAAGCCAGGTTGGGAACATGTTATAAAGCCAGACATTAACTCATTTGATACTCGTAACAACCCAGTGAAGGCCACGGTACAGGTATAATTATCTCCATCTTACAGATAAGGAAACTTAGACTCAGAAAGGTAAAATGACATATCCAACTATGGTCATGCAGCCAATAAAAGGCAGACCTATGGTTCAGAATTAGGTCATCTGATTCAAACTAGTATTCCTCTGTAATATCTAATATTTTCCAGCTGTATTACACAGCAATCCAATGTACTGGGAACTAAGATTCCATGAAAGATGGTCTTAGACATGTCCTAGCTGTGGGACCCTGGGCAAGTCACTAAACCCCAATTGCCTAGCCCTTACTTCTCTTCTGCTTTGGAACCAATATATAGTATCTATTCTGAGACAAAAAGTAAGGGTTTAAAAAAAAAGAATCCATGAAAGACATTTACTTTTTTCCTCTGAAATATTAAAAATTACATTATATATGAATCCAAAATACTTATAATGTGCAGCAGTTTTTCAGCATGGAAAAGCTTTATTTTTCTCTTTTTTGTTCTAGAACTTTCTTCATCTTGGGTGAGTTCGGAGATGAGGAGAGAAGGGGAAGGGAGTCCATAGCTTCAGAAGTATTTATATCTTTTGTCAAGTCCAAACTACTTTTATAATCCATTAATATTAGGTAATTCTGATTAACAATAATACTATTATTATTGTGGTTAATAATAGTGAATCCTTTCATTTTGATAGTTGTTTTACTTTTAAGAGTTCTTTCACATTTATAATATAATGTTATCCTTGCAACAATCCTTTGAATAAAACAGGGTATCTATAAAGAAACTGAGGCACATACAGGATAAGTTTCAGAAGCTTCAGAGAGAGGACTGACTGTAGAGCTAAATCTCAGTACCTTCTCCTGAATTCAACTTGCTCTTTGGGTTACTTTCCTTTTTCTGTTATGTCACAATGACCTTTCAAATTCTCTAAATCTTGGGCCCCAAGATCTTGTTGCTTGGATCTGGAACTAGGTGAACTATTCTCTCTAATGCAAAATGGATCATCTCCTTTGGAAAACCCCTCCTTTGAGAGTTTAGAGTTTCCTTTACTTACAGCATCCCAATGGGTAGAAAAAGGGAAGAATAATTTGGGCTCTTCTTGAAACCTCTAAGGATTCATAAAAGGATTGCAATCCAAACTTGGTTAGTGGGACGCTAGAAAGAAGATTATGTTTATAATGTTTCTTAGATATGGTGAAATTAAAGTACAAAAAAAAAAAGAAGAAGAAGCAAATTGTGCCTGGTCACAGCTCAAGCTTAGCATATTTTTCAGCCCAGAACTGAAAAAACTAGGAATAGGCAAAATGAATGGATGGATGGGTGGATGGATGTGTTAATAGAAGAATGAATGCATGCAAATGAATGAGTGAAAACACATTTATGAAGTACTTACTATGTACCAAGCACTGTGCTAAGAGCTAGGGACATGATAGCAAGGATAGCCCCTGCCTTCAAAGAGCTTTCATTCTTTTTTATTATTGTTTTTATTTTGAATATTTTCCCATGGTTACATGATTCATGTTCTTTCCCTCCCCTCTCCCCTTCCCCCTCCCATAGCTGACGAGCAATTCCACTGGGTTTTACATGTGTCATTGATCAAGACCTATTTCTATATTATTGATAGTTGCATTAGGATAATCGCTTAGAGTCTACATCCCCAACAATATCCCCATCAGCCCATGTGTTCAAGCAGTTGTTTTTCTTCTGGGTTTCTACTCCCACAGTTCTTTCTCTGAATGTGGAGAACGTCCTTTCTCATTCTAATGAGAGAAATAGCACACATCAGGAAATGGTGGCCAAAAATGATAGAAAACAGCCAAGGTGGGCAGCTCTGCTTAGAGTACGATAAGATAAAAGTAGAAGAGCACAACTTTTGGATATAATATTTTTATAAATACACACATATTTTCAATGCCACAAAATAGAGATAGGATGACCATGAAAGGTCACAGCTGGATGGACCAGACTCAAAGAATGAATGAATAGCGTCAAGGGGTTGCTATGTGATTAGCCCTGGATAAAGCCAGTCATTTTCCTCAAGGAGCTTACATTCCAAAAGTAGATAACAAATATAAGGAAGTGGTGTTTTTGGAATGGGAAATGGCAAATGACGAGTGGAATCATTCGCTGATTGACACAACCTCTCCCAAAGTCGGAGTATTATTTCATTTTTAGGTAAGGCATTTTATAACCCAAAACAATTATATAAGTGAGGGCTATAATGACGCTGGGGAGTTCAGGATTCCTTCCTGCTCTCATATAAGGATTCTACTCTGGGATCTTTTTTTTTTTTTTTTTTTTTTTTAAACATCAATGATAACTAATGCCACTAGAGGGCAAGAGAGAGCGCTTTTCAGAAACCTGGGACGTATAGGTGACACGATTCTGGGCTGGAATTGAGAGAGAGAGAGAGAGAGAGCTTTAGAGACCACCAGCAGCACTGCGTTCAGGAGCCTCTCAGATGGCCTTTGATGGGAGGTCTAAAGATTTCGGGGACACCTGTTGATTGGAAAGTCTTCTAGGGAAAGACAAGAGTTGAGAATTCTCTTTGAAATGCAAACTCTTTGGACCAAATAAACTGAATTAAGGTAAACAAGTCCTGATAGCAGAGAAAGTGAAGCCAGTGACTCATTGTTTACGAGCTGTGAAGGGAAGACGTGACTATTCTTCATTCGGAATCCCACCTGTCTTAAGGGTCTGAGAGGGAACAAAAGCCCAGCTAGAGCTAATCCCAAAAAGCTAAATCAGGCACTGGTTTTCTCTGGGAAGGAAAGAGGGAGGAGGTGAAAGTCATTCAACAAAGAGTTTAGGAGAGGGGAGCACTGGAACCACAGTCCTCTAGATTGGGCAAGGAAAAGGGGAGGAGTGGAAGAGATATCGGTTTAAAAAAAAAAGAAGAAGAAAAAAAACCTGCTATCTGGACGGTAAATTTGTGTTTGAGTCTGAGGATTGAGATGAGAGATCTGACCCGTGCTGAGAAACCGGCTGGGTGGAGTCCTAAGAAAGAACACTTTATTTTGCACACTAGAGACCCGAGTTCAAATTCTGATCCTGTGGGTTTTTTCCCTAGCTGTGTGACCTTGGATAAGTCACTTAACCTCTAGAGGCCTCAATTTCCTCATCTAAAAAATGAAGGGGTAGGACTAAAAAGTCTCTAAAGTCCTTTCCAGCTCTAATTCCTATGAATCCGTAACATTAGCGTTCAGAAACTGCTCACTAAAAGGGCGGTCAAGTGGGTATCTCTGTCTTTCCCCTTCCCAGGAACCCAGCTCTTAATTAATTCTAAGACCTAATTCTCCTTCCCCCGAAAAAAAAAAAAAACTGGCTAATGTTTCTCAACCTTCTACCTTGAACTGCCAGCTGAAACCTCTACATACAAAACAGGGAAGGTCTTTGCATTTTAAAAATACTGGGTTGTTTTGGTTTTTTTTAATCCCGCGGAAACTACAATTGACGTTTACTTGCTTATCTATATTGCCTTTACGTGAGAACAAAATTCCCATTTGGTTTGGGGGGAGGGGGCAATGCACCCCCCTCTACTGTCCCCATCCCCACCAGGCAGAAATAAGGATGAGACGGAGATGGAATGCCGGAGACCAGGAGCTTGTGGGGGAATAGTGGCCCCTTTGAGCCCACTCTGTCCTGCTACCTCCTATTCTCATCGCTACCCCGATCCTGCAGCTCAGGCAGCCTGGCTTTCGCAGCCTTGACCCTGAATCCTCCAGCCCCGTCAGAGGTTTCCACTGCCCCCGCGGGACGCTTAAGGTGGCCGGTTAGGTCCAGCCCGGACTGGCGGCCAGGCAGCCTCCCCTATGCCAAACAAGACTTTTCCCTTTGTGAACAGATGCCAAGGGAGGCAATCCAGGAAAAGCGCGCCAGGCTGTGGGGAGGGGAGGGGTAAAGAAAGAGGAGAGGCAGAGGGGAAGAGATGGGACGCGTAGATGCAGCGGCTGATGCCAGCCCCCAGCCCTTGTGCGGCTGGCAGGGAGAGAGTTAATGCCGCCCGGCCTCTATGATAATGAGCTGCATGGTAATATAGAGAGAGGGGCAGGCTCAGTAGGCTCTGCCGCCGCGGCTGCTGTAGCTGCCGGGCGATGAGCCGTCAGTGCCAGACTGGAGCAGGAGCTAGGGCTGAGCGCAGTTCCTGGGAAATTTTCAGCTGGTTCCGCGAGCGAGCGAGCGAGTGAGCGAAAGGGAGAACGAGAGAGACACTGGGAGGAGGAGAGATTAAAAAGAGAGGAGACAGAAAGAGAGGGAGACACACAAGGAGAGACAACACACGCACGCACACACATGCACACACACACACATAGACACACGTGTGTGTGAAACAGATCCCCGGAGGAAATAGGACTGTGAAAGAGTCGAAGAGAAATAAGGGAAGGAAGCGCTGGGATTGCTGATGTCAGAGGGAGCCCGGAAAGTCGCGGTGGAAAAAATCGGAAGACAGGCACTGCTTGGATCATTCCGAAGAAAAGAGATTGCCACCTACCCCGGCGCGCTCACACACACCCCTCTCTCGGCGCCCCCTCCCCAAAATCAAGGCAGCCGAGCCCTGGCTTCGGGGGCTGGGGAGACCTGAACAACTAGAGGAAGGCGCTGATCGGAGACCAGCGGCGGGGCGACTTGAGGAATACAGATAAGTGGCTGGCGGCTTGACGTGGATTTTAATGAATTTGGGCTCCATGTGGATGTTTTCGTCTCTGTGAATCCGAGCTGGGGGCAGGGAGCGAGGCTCCGCGAAGCCCCCGGGGGCCAAGGCAAGCCGGCAGCCGGACACACAGACATCGGCAGGCTGGGTAAGCAGCGAGGGACTCTAGCCCGGCTCGCCCAGCGGGCAGCGTCTGTCTCGCCCTCTCCTTTCCCCAAACCCATTGGCAGCCTCTACTAAAGGACCCCCCCTACACACACACACACACACACACACACACACACACACACACACACGCCNCCACACACACACACACACACACACACACACACACACACACACACACACACACACACCCCACATACTCCTTCACCTTTGGGGAATTGAGATACCACCGAGAGGGAGGAAGAGACGCGGGAGGAGGGCAGCTGCCTAGGGAAGGAGGGAAGAGAGAGTTCGCGGCTCCATTTGGCTCTGCCCACCCCGCCCCCATGTCTTTCCTCTCTCCCTTCCCACCCCCTAGCTCCGTGCCTCAGAGAACGCTGGGCCACTTTCCTGGTGCTGGCATGCGTGTCTGTGTGTATGTGTGTGTGTTCGCGTGTTCGTGTGTGTGTTCGTGCGCGCGAGGCAGAATGACCGGCTGTCTCCATCTCGGTGGGGAAGTGGGGGAGAGGGAACTGGAGGCATTCAGGAGCGCCCTGATTTGCAGGTCCAAGGGTTTGCATTCCCAGTCATTCCTTAAAAATCCGAAGCTTAGGTAAAGGCTGGGGCTCGGAAGGCGACAAACGTCCTGACACCCAGTCAGAAAGGGCCTCCCGGGCTTGATTAAGAAATAGCATGAAGGGTGCAAAATCTGCTGGAATTCTCTGGGAGTTTTTTCGGGTAATAGGCTTCCCAGTCCCCAGTACCACTGCCCTGGAACACCAGAGGTCTTGGATTTTGAAGCTAAACAGCCACCCTACATGCAGTTCTGGTATGGCTCCAGGGGAGATCCCAAAGCACTGAATAGGGGTCAGTATTCTATCAGTATTTTATAAAAGCAGCACTTTTAGGTGGTCAGGAGGTTGAAGGGGTGTGTTTGTGTGTGTGTGTGTGTGTGTGTGTGTTTGTGTGTGTGTGAGAGAGAGAGAGACTATATGGGGAAGGGGGGGGGGGCGGGATGGACTGGACTGAGATTTTGCCCAGGGTCATAGAAGACACTTTTGTGAGCTCTCTTCAGTTTAAACAAAAAATTCTGGCCAATGGCCACCTCCTCTCCTTAGTCAACCCAAGAACCAGGCCTAGGAACTCTTGCTTTTAGTCCTTTATCCTAAGGCACTACTGATGCCATCTGCTCATAATTGGGAGGTTGGTCTAAGTGGAAGGTGTTCCTCAGAATCTTCTGCTCCCTAAAGAACTTCACTTGGCTTGAGAGCTGTTCTTGTCTCCCTCTTCCCTAACTGGCCCATTGCTGAGACCCAGGCTTCTTGGGACAAAGCTACATTTCCATGAGAGGATGACATGGAAGTTCCGTAAGGGACTAAGGCTTCTAGGTTATCATTCTAGAAAATGAAGCTCATCCACTGGTGCTCATTCTGAGAATAAAGAGACCCTATGCATGACAGGGGTCTCATATGGGCATCTTCAGTTCTGATATAGCAACTGCAAAGTGGTGATGGGCACAGAGAGATGTGACAGTGATCCTAGTATCTCCTGTATGCTGAGGAGAAAGATGGAGGTTAGGGTTTGAGAGTTTCTGGCTGGTGTTAGAAGCCGTGGCTTGGGGACTCACTGGAGGAAAGAACTACAGGGTTACTGGATATAAAACTCCTTCAGAGCCTAGTGAACTTGGGGGTATCTCAGAAAGTTAAACCACCAAGCTTCTTATTGGCAGGGATGAGAAACTGGAATGGGAGTGTAGCCTTCCTTTGGTGAGGGGCCCCAAACACCATCATTCTTGTGAAACACAACGCCAGGATCGCTTCTTTATCAGCCTCCTCCTGGGGCTTGGCAGTTCAGCCTCCTTTCTGGGTTGGCTAAGGACTCCAGGGCCCTTGCTAGAGCAGTTCTAGCAACTAGATGCTATAGTCATGGCTTGGGAAATTTGACTCTGTCTCATGGTAATTGAAATACACAACTTCTGTGCTGAAATGCCAGCTATCTCAACCCTCCCTTCTCCTGGTAAGCAGAGAGATATCTGGCTCCCCGGACTCCTTGTTAACCCCAAGGCACCATATAAGTACAGTGTCCCCCCAATGGCCTGAATGTAGTGCAAAATGAGAGAGAAGAAAGAAGGAATCAGGTAGATGCTGTATAGAAATCAAGGGAACTGGATGGGGAGAAATATCGTATCTCTTTGTGACCCTCCTATCAACCATTCCCCATCACAATCTTTTACCCAGACCCCTTCTCTAGCCCTGAACTTGCCACCTACAAGCCATTACTGGGAAAACTAGCCCTGTCCCACAGCTGATCCCCACCAGGGATTTGATGAGAGAGAAGGTGATTCTGGCCGCCCTCTCTGCTCCCACATGGGCCTCAGCAAATTGCATTAGGATGGGGCAAATTGGCTTGCAAAGCAGCTAAATGGAGATGACATTTGGAGCGATTTGCAGTGGGGATGCCGAGGGGCAGCAGCAATAGCAGGGAAGTGCCTTAGCTTCATAGCTCCAAGGCTTGCAGAACCAACGGACTAACCAAGAAAGTCTCCCTTGGCCTTTGCCTTGAGCTGTGTATCTCTCCGAAGGTTGGGGACCTGGATTGGGGCAAAGGAGACTGAACAACCTGCTGGCTGACATATTGTCTTACTCGAATCCCAGACCTCTCTGGTGACTAAGAAGAAATGCCAGTAGTTGCAGGAATCTTATTTCCCTCCTTCCTATGTTGACTAGGGTACTACTCTCCATAGCCAAAGATCCAGAGTCTGTCTGTCTGTCTGTCTCTCTCCCCTCTTCCTCTTCCTCTTCCTCTCCCTCTTTTCCCCTCTTTCGCTCTTCCTCTCTCCTCCTCTCCCTCTCCCATCGACCTAGCACCAGGATCTGGAGAATGAGAAAGTTCACCCCTCGCTGGCATCTGTTTAAAGCACCCTTCAAAGAATAGCGTGAGGGGAGAACGAGCCCACCTTAGGGAACAGCCACTTCCTGGCCAGGCCCATTTCCCATTTACAAACACGTCTGATTATTCAGCTAATCTTTATTTCATGGGCATGTTGCAAGAAAACACACAAGCAGGAGGGGAAGCCAGTGACACGGTTAAATATACACGGCGGCGGCAGCTGGCAGCAGTCTAAGCGCACCGATTCAGGTAGTATGAAATATTGATGGAGCCCGGGCTTGTCACTATGTTTAGGGTTTTTTTATATTGTCTGTCCTGCTCCCTCTCCCACAGATGCCTCCCTGACGTGGGCTGTGGCAAAGGAGTCCCCCAGCTCTGTCTCTGGAGAGGCACCGCTACACACACGCACGCACACACAGCTGTCTGCATGTGTTGCCACACACAGCTGTCTCCACACACATAGACTGGGGCACAATATACTTCTGTCCATCTCAACGAATGGAGAAGGCAAGGAGCTACAAGCCACCCCCCCCTTCAAACGCCGCCACCCCGTCATCCCCACCCCACCCCCCCAACATAAAGAGACTGGAGCATTGTGTTACAGTCTGTTAAGGAGAAATAATTCAGGACTGTCCACTGGGGAAACTGGTGGAAAGCAAGGCTTCGAGGTGCCGGTGTTTTATAGTTCAGCTCCTCCGCACACCACCCTTCTCGGACCCTCCCCCTCCTTGGGGATATTCAGTTATTAATTCATTAGATTTGAATTTTCTAAACCCGCCTCTCCCCCACCCCCTATACGCTCAATTCAAACAGTGATGAATGGACTAAAATCCCTCAAGGGAAACAGTTTTTCACTTAGTTACAAAGATTTCATGCCTAATTAGAGGAAATGTGGGTTGGGGGTTCCTTTTGGGGGCCATTTTTAAAGGTGTTCCCCTTCATCCCGCTTTGCTAAGTCCAGGGTTTCCAGACAGGACAAAGAGAAAGATACAGTCAATGGCGGGGGGGGGGGGGA
>NC_058133.1:112788707-112864012 GCF_016433145.1 Gracilinanus agilis | reverse complement strand
AGTCCTCTGCTTTGGGTTAGGGTGAGCGCCATTTTGTACATGTTTGACTTGATCAGTTATCAACCCATTTAATTCTGTAAAGTGGGAAAAAATATCTTCTCTATATATTTATCTATGATCATATATATTTATCTATGGTCATAGATAAATATATAATATAAGTGTATATTATATATTTACAAATATATATAATTATATATTATATATGATCACATATAAATATATATCATATATATGTATATATTTTTATTTATATATATTCATATAATCATATAATATGTATTTATAATACATTATAGTATATGTGTAAATATATACATATATAGAGAAGATATTTTTCCTGATTTCTCTCTATATAAATATATATCCTCTTTATATGTATACATTCATATAATAATATAATATTTATTTATAATATAGTATAGTATATGTGTATATATAAAATATATAGAGAAGATATTTTTCCCACTCTCTCTATAAATATATATTCTCTTTATATGTATATATTTTATTTATAGATATTCATATAATATATTTATGTATGTATTAATATAATATTATATTATTTATAATATATTGTAGTATATAATATGCTGTATATATATATATATGAGACAAGACTAGTAAAGGTCTTCTGGAGGGAGCATCTGAACTTGAGAAGACACTATACAGTGATAGGGAAGTTGAGAGATAGAATGTCACATCTGTGGAAAGGCTAGTGAGCTTTTAACTCACTTATATATTTTAGTTGTTACATCATTGTTTGAGAATGAGAGTTGGGATTGGCCTTGCAACAGGGAAGACCTGAGTTCAAATCCTGTCTCTGATACATACTGACTGTGTGACCCTGGGCAAGTGATTAAACCTCCCAGTCTTCTAGGCAGCTATCTAAAGGGATACTATGCTTTGGTAGAGCCAGTATCCTCATCTGGTCGTTCTCTGCCCCAATGAAAGCACAGGCTGAGCCCCTTTTCCTACAGGGGAGATGGGGAGCCTTCAGAGCCACACTCTTCCCAAGAGTTCTAGTTTAGAAGCAGCTCAGAGGAGGGCTCAGAGATGGGAAGCAACAACTTCCCCAGAAAGGGGAAACTTTCACTGCCTTACTCTGATTTGGAATTCATCTTCAATTCTAATTCAAAACATTTGTTAAGCACTTACATGTGTAAAACACAGTGATTCATTCAAAAGTGAGATTTGTACAAAAAGCCACACTCAGGAGAATGCCATGGTTATAACGGGCCTGACTTTGTTCCTTGAATTCCAAATAGCTTTCAGCTCCATATATCCCCCTTTGCTCCAACTGATCTTCTCCTCTGGTATGCTTTTCAATGAATTCTCTCACTATCCTGGTCACTCTTCTCTAAATACACTTCCCCTTGTCAAGGACCTCCCAAAATGTGATACCCAGAACTGAACATAGTACTGGAGATAAGAGTCTGATGCTAGCAGATCTCAAGGGATCTGTTTTTGTTATTTTGGCTTTTCTTTTCTAAAAAAAAAATCTTTTTTTTTTTTTATCCTAAGTTTTGGTTCCAAGACAAAAGGGCAATGGGGGTTAAGTGACTTGTCCAAGGTCACACAGCTAGGAAGTAACTGAGGAAAGATTTGAACCCAGGACCTCCCACCTCCAGAACTGGATCACTATCCACAGAGTCATCTAGCTGTCCCCTCCTGTTGCACTTTTAATTGACTAAGTTTACTATTGCCCCCTAAATCGTTTCCCACACAGACTGTTATATAGCAACACCTCCTCTTGTACTTGTGTGCTTGATTTGTTTTAATCAAAATGTAGAATTTGACCTAGTCAATAGTCAGTCAACATTTATTATATCTATGATGCTGGGTACTATGAGTTTTATTGCTACTTTATTTTTATCATATCAGACTTGACCCAATTGTTATGGCTTATGAAGATTATTTTGGATCCTGCCTCACTCATCTGAAGTGCTAGCTACTGGGGCAGCTAAGTGGCTCAGTTAGTCAAGAGCCAGGTCTAGAGACAGGATGGTCCTAGGTTCAAACCTGACCTCAGACTCTTCCTATCTAAGTGACCCTGGACAAGTCACTTAAACCTAACTGCCCAGCTCTTACCACTCTTCTGCCTTTGAACCAATACTTAGTATCAATTCTAAGACAGAAGGAAAGGGTTTTTTAAACAAATAAAAATTGCTAGCTGTTCCAGAATATGTTGATAAATTTTTAATGAATGGCTTTCCGACAGGGAAAATGTACCTAAATTTAATCAGCATTATTGACATTTTCCCCCATCATCTTCTTAAGGCTAGACAATAAACACACACACACACACACACACACACACACACACATACACACACACACACACAAGCCCTATTTTGTAAAGTTTGACAATTTCTGAGATGAAAATACTCACCCTGGAAATCTGATCATCAGCTATTCAGAATCCTTATGAAGTAGCCACAGCACACCTTATATGTCTCTCAGCTTTGTCTCAGTATAAATCTTTTAAAATGAACAATCGTGCAATCTGTGATATTCATTGATAAAATACTGACGAGAACAGGATCCAAAATTGATACTGGGGCATAGATCCAAGCTGACATCCATTTGTTATTCAGGTTGATGAGATGATAGATTTAAAACTTGAGGGAACCTTAAAGCATCACAATGTCAGACTCCTTCATTTTACAGTAGAGAAAATTAAAAGTTCAAAATCTTTTGCCCATAATGACAGAGATAATATGTAGCAAGAGACAAGATTCCAACCCAGTTCTTCTTACTCTAAAGCCATTGATGATTCTGCGATACTCTCCTGACTCTTGGTCATTCAATTTGTTCTGAATCCTCTCACCTAGGCTTTGTCCATATTATCCACAAGGATAACATAAAGGTCATTGTCAGAATTTTAGCTGAGATCTAGCTATATTGTCTAAAGTCATCTCCAGATCTATTTACTAAGATGCTAATCCTGTCCAAAAAAGACACGAGGTTAGTCTGGCACCAGCTGTCCTTGATGAACCCATACTGCTTATCATCATTTCCCCTTTCTAAATACTCATAAACCATCCCTTTAATAATAAATTTCAGAATTTTTCCAGGGATTGAAATAATGGCCACTGGCCCATCATTTGAAAATATAAGGATAATCATTCTTCCCATTCTAAAAAATAGAAGTATTTCCTGGTTCCCAGGAAATTGTGTTGCTTTTTTTCATAATCTATGTTTTTTCAAAGATCAGCAATAATATCTTAAATTCTTGTAGCTCCTTGGGAAATAGTTTGCCCCTGCTTGGTGACCTGAATTCATTGAACATAGCTAGGTACTTTCTGACATCTCCTTACTTATCTTGGCTTTTAATTCCCTATTAACTATTTCTATTCTGTCCTTAGTACAAAGATCATCCTCCTTGGTCAAGAAAACAAAAACAAATAGAAGGTGAGCTATTTTACCTTCTTTCCTTTAAATATTTGCCCTGAATAGCAGTGTTATCACTTCCATCTTTCACTTGCTCCCAACATAGCTAAAGAAGCCAATATTGTTGGCTTTAGCATTTATCACATACCTTAACTATCTCTGAGCTTTACAGTGATTAACATGGATATAGGGCTTTAGTATTTTTTATATTCATTCTCATTTGCCTTGTTGTTATTTCCATTTCCTTTAGGCCTTTTTAAAATATCTGAGTAGGTGGATGAGTTCCCAACTCATCTATGTCAGTCTCTGAACACAATTTACTCCTTTTTTATTCCTCAAGACTGTTGTTCTATTATCAGACTTTCATTCTTGAGAGTATTCCAATCCCACTGGGGTTCCCACTTGCCTTATAGGATTTGGGGCCATGAGTTCTTAATGGTCCCTTTTTTGAAATCTTTTTCCCCCCAAATTGAGGGTGATTACTCTTAAAGCAGTCACTTTCTTCCAAGTTTCCCATCATTTCTAGTTAGGTAACTGATTCCTCCTTATTTTTCAGAATTGAATCTCAAAATAACAATTTCCCTTATGCCTACCTCTACCTTTTGAAGAGCAGATTTATCACTAACGTTCTTAAAGATTGTGTTAGCTGCTCTGCTCTTAGCATAAAGAACACTGCAGCATATATATATATATATATATATGTATGTATATATAAGAATAGTGAATTTGCCCATCCCTATAAAATAATAATTCAATTCCAGCTTAGTGATTCTATTCTAAATATATCCATTCCATTCTTCTGGTCAGGTGGTCTGTAGTATACTTCTATCACTGTATCATACTTCTTCTTTGATTGTTCTTCATCCAAATGTTCTCCGCTATGTTTTTAGACTTCCTAACATGAAGACCTATTCTTAAAATGTGCTACCAACTAATGGACATTCCTTCAGCTTACAGGACTTTATTACCACAATGTAGGATTCCATCTACCTCCGGAGAATGAAATGATACATTTGTCTTTTTGTCAAATTGTGCCTTCTCTAATGGGGAAGGGCAGGAAGGAGTTAAATGGGTATTTTAATGTAAGGAACAAATAAATAAATTAACTTAAAAATAAGAAATATAATATCACTCCACAAGATCAATCTAAAAATGTATACATAATAATGTATGCTACTAAATTTTCATTTCCTGGACTTCAACCCCCCCCAGAGTTTTGGTTTTGTGATATCTTTTATTTTCTTTCTGATCTGGGTGACATTCTTAGGTGAAGACTCTGGATATCACAGCTGATGTGGTTTTTTGCTATTTACTAAATATTAAAGATGTATACATACTAGGTATACTCTATATTTATGCATATGTAATGCACAATCCATTTTCTAATTTGATTTTTAGAACAACTCAGTGAAGTAGTTATTATGATTATTATTCCTATTTTACAAATGAAGAAACTGAGGCTCAGTGAGTTTAAGGAACTTGTCTATGACCATGCAACTACTAAGCAATGAAGGTAACATCCAAACCTAAGACTCTTATGATTTTATGTCCAGTGATATTTCTACTTTACTACATGAGGCAGATACTCCATGAGCCTGCCATCCTATCACCAAGCAGAAAAGAGGAAGATTTTGTTGTATCCCCCTACTTGTTTGCCTCTGATATGGTATGTGATTGTCTTAGGTAATGTACTCTTTGAGAAACTGACATGCAAGGCCTTATTCCATCCATTCCACTGGATAAAGTCTCTTGTCCATGAACTGGTGATGGTTTTTCTGACCCTGGATTCAGAAGGCTAGATTATGAAGGAGGTAGAATTTGAGAGTTTGAAAGGATGGAAGGGTCAGGAGAGATGATTTTTAGTGACTGGGAAGACAAAGAATGTGGCAATGTGATTTGGTGCTTGGAGTCAAATTTGGGGGAATACCCATAGTACAGGTCTGGACCTAGACTCCAGTATTGGAGAATGGCATCCATGATCAATTACCTTTTAGAGAAAGAGATTAGGGAATAAGGAAAACTGACAACAGGTGCTCTTGCCAGATTTAGGGAGTGACTCATTGTCTCCTCCCCAGTAAGCATGAAATGGATTCCGACTTCTTTTGTTTGAATTGTAGATAGAGAGAGTGGCTGTTTGCCAAAATAGTTCTCTTTGCCTCCTTTCAAACTTCTCTATACCCAATGGACATCTTCAGGACCGGCTTATTACAGGAAATAACTGAACCAGACTAACTGTGCCTTTTCATATGAATTTCTTCCTCCCATCCCCATATAGCAGATATAGAATGGGACAGTAGAATGAACAGTGAATTTACTCTTAGGAGATGTCCATTCAAATCCTGACTCTCAGACTTTCCAGCTATATTATTTAGGTCAAGCAAATCACTTGGCTTAGGAGCCTCAAGTTTTCTGATCTACAACATGGGGATAATGGTGTTTGTACTACCTCTCTCACAAAGTCCAATAGAGGAAAGTATTTGAAAACTTTAAAGCCCTCTCCAAATGTCAGTTATGGGTACTCTAAATCCAAGTTCACAGTGAATGGGACATGGTCTAGATCACATGGCAAGGGGATTAACAGAATGAATCCCAAGACTTCTAAGTGATTTCTTTGTTCAGTCCTAGAGCCATTCTGGTATCTTCTCCTCCTTATTCAACCAACCTTTTCCTAGACTTTAGGCCAGACAGATGTTTTATAGTAAGAACAGCTAGCTTACCTCAGGAAAGCTAGCTTACCATCAGCAGCCTTCCCAGAGAAAATGAAAGCTCATTCTTGAAAACTGACTAGGGATAGGCAGTTAGGTGGCTCAGTGGATTGAGAGCCAGACCTAGAGATGGGAGGTCCCGAGTTCAAATTTGACTTTAGACACTTGATAGCTGTATGATCCTGGGCAAGTCACTTAACCCCCATTGTCTAACCCTTACCACTCTTCTGCCTTGAAACCAATACACAGTATTGAGTCTAAGATGGAAGGTAAAAGCTTATTTTTAAAAGAACACTGACTAGATTTTGGCACTTAGGACATGACCACCGGCTTTCCAGTATACTTAATGTGGCAGGTGAGAGTGATGTATAAAGACACTCGTGACCTAGACAGCTCCAGCTAGTTCCCCTGCATGTATTGTGGGCTCTGCTATTTGTAGTCAATGACTGGGTCATGGGCAGCTGAGTGGTTCCTGAGAGCCAGGGCAATCCTGCTTTGTGTTTGTGCCTGAATACACTCAGCTTTTAAAACTTCAAGAAGGAAAGACAACAAACTGGGCAGCTGCCTCCAGACTTGCTTGGTTGGGAAGAGGAAGGCAGATGCTTAAGCACCCTTGGTAGGTGAGAGCGCTGTTCTAACTCTGAGCCATCAGCATCCACTCTTCTCTGTTGGTATTGGCATTATGCACTGGCTGGAATTTAATGAGTGCTTTTCTGTGCTGAGACTAACTGATCCAGTGGGGCTAGAACAGGGGTTTATAGCCTTGTGTTTTGCTCCGGTGACACCTGATTTTCCCCAACTTTATTTCCTGGCTGGATATTCTACAGGTGGGCTTCCAGCCTTAGGACCCCTCCAGTTACAGCTGTAAGGGCAGCTAGGTGGTGCAGTGGATAGAGCACTGGGCTAGGAATCAGGAAGACTCATCTTCATGAGTTCAAATCCAGCCTCAAACAGTAGTTGTGTGACCCTGGGCAATGAGCTAAAGAAGGAAATGGCTAATCACTCCAGAATCATGTCTGACTCTTCATGACCCCATGATTGAAACAACTAAATGACTCAAGCTGCTGTTTTGGGGGGGGGGGTGATGCCAAAGATGGTAGCTATAAAGGGAGAGACAGAGGACTCAGAAAGAAAGAAAGAGTTAAAGGTCCTAGGGTTCTTGGGCTTCAGCAGGATGCTGTCAGCAATATAAATGCAGGAGGAGTTATGAAACAGTGGAAAGATTCTCTGGAGTCAAAGGACCTGAGTTCAAATCCCATCTCTTATCACTAATATTTGTATATCCAAACCACTAAACATTTATTGACCTTTAACATTCCTGTTAAAGGTCCTAGGATTCTTGGGCTTTGTAATAATAAACAGCAGGATACTATCAGCATATAAATGCAGGAGCAGTTATGAAACAGTGGAAAGATTCTCTGGAGTCAAAGGACCTGAGTTCAAATCCCATCTCTATCACTAATATTTGTATATCCAATCTACTAAACATTTATTGACCTTTAACATCCCTGAGCCTGATTTCCTCAACTGTAAATTGAGGGTCAGAGGTTGGACTAGATGGCTTCTAAGATTCCTTCCAGCTCTCAACCTGTAATCCTTTGACCAAGAACTGAAAGATAAATGACACCCCCTTTCCCCAATTTTGTCCCTAAAAACAGTGGAGAAGACAGTGGAGAAAAGGTAGGGCTTTGGGGGCCATTGGAATAATACTAAGAATTGGTTTTCCATGACCTGAGAGCAATTAACCTTCCCCACTAGTATAGGTAAGTGTCTCCTCTCAGAGGAGAGAGATAAAGGTGGGAGGAAAAGCAAGGAGACCACCCTTGAGGAGAAGGAAAGAGCTATTAGCCATTAGCCTGGGTATAAAGTAGCCTCGCAGCCCAAATCAGGAGAGCTGGGGGTTTGATTTCTGGTTTTGCCATTAGCTGGGCACTCATCCTGGGGTCATCCTCTTACCTACTCTGGGTCTGGAAAATGGACGAGTTGATCTAGAGGAGTTCTAAAGTCCCTTCTATCTCTAGACGTGTCCTTCTAAGAAACGGGAGCTCAGAGTCCTGAAAACACTCTGATCTCTTCCAAACCACTCAGTAAGGAGGCGAAAAATGGAGACCTGGGGTGGGGGTGGGGGGCAGGTGTCAAGTGACTTGCCTCAAGCCACAAATAGAGGGGAAAGTCCATTAAGCCGCGGGAAAGAGCCTGATCTCGACGTTCCAGGCTCCATTTCTTCCCAGCGCTGAGCCTCGATTAACCAGGGTCTCCTCCCGTAGCGGAGCGCCTCTTCTCCTAATAGCTCGGAAATTAGCATTCCCTTTCCATGCAGGGGCAGAGCTCTCTGAACTGAGCCTTGGTCAAGCCTCTGCCTCCTCGGCTCTAACTTCTAATCATTGTCATAAAGAGGACTGCAACAGCTGCTCACTCAGGTCTATTATCAGCTTGGTTGGAGACGGCGAAATTTAAATGACAGTAAGATGCTTAGCAAAGAAACGAAAGTCAGCGTTAAAAATAAAGAAAACAAGACAGCTTGTTTCATCTAAATAGAAGGGTTATTAAACGGGCCTGAATTAATCAGTGATCTGCCAGGGTGGAGAAATTGAAGAGTGGGGCCGAGCGGAGAGCCAGCCGGGAGAAGACTGCAGGGAGAGAAGGGAGGCTGCAGGTAGGAGCCCTTCTTGCGCTGGCTGTCGGGAATATGGAAATGTTCTCTTCTTCGGAGGTCGACTTGGCAACGGGCTGGGCTTCTGCTCTAGAGTGCTGAGCGCATCCCAGATAAGGGGAGGGCAGAGGGGAGGCTGGGACTGTGCTTTGGCACTCGGCTTCTCTCTCCGGCTTAGTGATTCTGGAATCTCTCCATCTGCCACCACCTGAGCTCCCGCTCCCGGCCCCTCTCCCCCAAATGCCCTCCAAGTCTCTCTCCCCCTCTCCCGGGCTTGGGCCGGAGCCAAGCTGTTGGAGCTGTTGCCTTGTGATTCAAGAGACAGCAGGGAGCTGCTGGCCCCTGGCTCTTTTTTCTGATCTCCACGAGGGGAGGTCAGAGGTTTGGGGGCTGCTGAGCTGTGAGGGCTGAGCTCCTTCAGCCCTCCATTCCACCTAAGAAAAAGGGAGGCAGGAGTCTCCGAGGGATGGCCTCAGAATTTGGGAGACCTTGATCCAGTTCCCCCACCCCCTCCCCCACCCCTTCAGGTAGTCCACAGGCCTGAAGAGAATAGATTACAGCCGGAAGGGACCTTAGAGGGCCTCTCGTCAAAAACTCCCTAACTTTACAGATGGGGAAACTGAGGCCACGAGAGACTTTCCTAGGTCACAAGGTTAGTAAAAGTATCCCGAGTTCTAACATTCAGACTCAAGCCCTCAGTTTCTAACTCCATGGTTCTTCCCACAGCCCCAACCCAACTTTTTGAGAGATAAAGAAAGAGTTGTGCTTGAGGGGAGGGTGGGAGGCTTTCTTTGTGCTTGGGCCTCGCTCCTGGAGCATTTTGCTCTTTGACCTTAAACATTCCTTTATCTCCAAACCCCTCTCCCCGACATTCCCTACTCCCCCCAATAAACCCACCCTCTACCTTGGGTAGCTTCACCTCTTCCTCCAGGCTGTTTAGCCTCTTAAGCTCTTACTATTGCACTCCATTCATCATCCTGGGGCCAGACTCTCCCCAGCTCTTTTCATCTCCAGCTTCAGGTCAGCCCTCTCTATCCCTGGCAACCTCATTGCTCTCCTCTCAGCACATTCCTCTCACTTTATCAGTGTTTCTGACTTCTCTCTCCTTCACTTTCCCACTTTGGAAAAAAAAAAAAAAAGATCTTCCATTTCCAGAGTTGGCCAGGTCCTAGAAATCCAATCCCCCTGTTTCCCTATTGGAACTGAACTACTGGGAGGCTGCTGCCTTCTAGAGGTCCCGAGAGGGTACTACCTTGGGACAACTTGCTTGGCGTGGCCTTGCGCCCAAGACAGAGCACTTGTTGACCACAGGCAGCAAGCCTCACCCAGGTACATTTGCTGTTCAGTCATTTCAGTTGTGTCCGACTCTTTGTGACCTCATTTGGGATTTTCTTGGCAAAGACACTGGAGTGGTTTGCAATTTCCTTCTCTGGTTCATTTTACAGATGAGGAAACTGAGGCCGACCGGGGGAAGTCACTTATCTAGAGTCACACAGTTAGGAAGTTATCTGGGAAACTGAGGCCAACAGGGGGAAGTCATTTATCTAGGGTCACACAGTTAGGAAGTTATCTGGGAAACTGAGGCCAACAGGGGGAAGTCACTTGTCTAGGGTCACACAGTTAGGAAGTTATCTGGGAAACTGAGGCCAACAGGGGGAAGTCACTTGTCTAGAGTCACACAGTTAGGAAGTTATCTGAGGTGGGATTTGAACTCCAGACTGGGCACTCTATCTACAGCACCATCTAGAAGCAGGTTCACACTATCCAGCTTTAGTCAGCTTCCCCATCTTTGGTTTTGGGCTTGCCGGCTGTCTTTTTCCCCCCCTCGTCCCTTGCCTTGTGTGTGTGTGTGTAAGCCAGCACATGTGCTACTTGAGACAGGCTTGAGAGCTCAGGAGCAGGGATCCTTGACAAAGAATAAAAGGTGAGACAGTGCAGGGGACAGCGGGCCCTCGGCTGCTTCGGAGGCTTCCTTCCTTTGAGACAAGAGTTCACTTAGAGCTCTTTATCCTGGGCTTGGCTGTCAGTTTGGAAACATACTTAGGAGAAGGAGAGGCAAGGAGAGATAAGGAAGGAAAGGGAAACCTCATCCTCTGGGTTGGGAGCAAGCCCAGTGTCAGAGGAGCCCTAGAAGAATGCAATGAATTCCAAGCAGAGGCTGGGGTGGGGGTGCTGAGGGACTGGTTATCCAGGGAGCACTTCAGCCTCCACCAAAGGCTTCTCTCCTCTTTCCTTAACACCCCACCCTCCTCAGCACATCCAGCTCCAGGAGCCTAGAGCAGTGGCTGCTTTCCCTGGCTGGCTGAAACCTATTCCCTGAGTATCACGATGGGCTGGAAAGAAGAAGAGAGGGGTAGTTGTTATTGCTTAGTCTTCTCCAACTCTTTGTGGCCCCATTTGGGGTTTTCTTGACAAAGACAGTGGGTGCACTTTGTCATGTCCTTCTCCAGCTCATTTTACAGATGAGGAAATGGAGGCAAACAGTATTAGGTGACTAATCATGGGTCACACAACTAGTAACCAAGGCCAGATTTGAACTCAGGTGTTCCTGAATCCAGGCCTGTTGCTCTAGCCACTTCTTCACCTAGCTGCCTCAGAAAAAACTCTCAGAAGAAAAGATTCCTGATGTTGGGGAAAGAACATAGATTTGAGAGTCAACCAATGAATGAATCAAGTATATTGATTTAAACCCTTCCCCCCCTTCTCAGAATCAATACTGTATACTGGTTCTGAGGCAAAATGGTTAGAGCTAGGCAATGAGGGTTAAATGACTTACCCAGGGTCATGCATCTAGGAAGTATTTGAGGCCAGATTTGAGCCCAGGACCATCCATCTCTATGAATCAGGTATTTACTAAGTGCCTTCTATGTGCCAGACACTGAACTAAATTAAATGCTGGAGTCAATTTAATTCAACGAGCATTTCTTAAATGCTTACAATGTGCCAACCAATGTGCTAGCTATTAGAGATTCTGTTTTTTGTATCTCTAATAGCTAGCACAATGGTCTGGCACTCTATCCACTGAACCACCTAGCTGCTCCTCCTACCCATCTTTTAATCCCTATTTCACACTCTCCGTTACAGCTAAGTTAGATCTTTGCTATTCCCCCTACTTAATATTATTTCTCCTGCATCTGGACATTGGTGGTAACTGCCCTCTCCATCTCCTGCCATATCTAGAATGTACATGCTCCTTCCTCATCTTTGTAGGATTTTTATCTTCCTTCCAGGCTAAACTCAGGTGTCACCTTCTTCCCAAAGTCTTCCCCAAACTCCTCGGGTGTTAACACCTTCTTCTTCCTCAAACTATTTGGTATTTTATTTATGAGTATAATAAAATCTAGATGATAATTTTAAATAATAAAATGGTCCCTCCCTTCAAGAACCTTACCAAGGGAAGAGGAACTATACTGGAAACTTCAGGGAACATTCATTTCTTTCCTTCCATAACTTTGTGGAGGTGGGGCAGAGAATAGGGATCACCCTAGTAGAAAGAACATAAGTCACTTGAGGTTAAGGATTGTTCCATTTTTTCCTTCATATCTGCATGGTGTAACATATAAAGTGGCATAAAACAAGCACTTAATGTTTATTTAATTAAATTTATGAATATATGAATTTATCTGTGTTCAAACCTTAGCTCTAATGCCTGCAGTCTACCAAACATCAGTTAAGTAGCTTACATTTCTCTAGGTCTCAGTTTCCTCATCTGTAAAATGGAAAGCTTTCATTACCTGATCTCTAAGGTCCCTTTCAATGCTACTATGATTCAGTTACCCATTCACGGTGATATTTGAGAGAAATGATTTCACTTGACATTTTTAAGGAATTTGTTTTGGGATTCTCTTCAGGAGAAGTGCCTTCACAGGACCAAGGATGTGGCTCCATTATCCTAAACTTCACAGAGCTAACACATCTGGCATTGAGCACATTTCTTGACCTGGAACTTGTCAACATTTTCTATTCCAGAGCAATGTCTCTTCTCTGAGGATTGTTTTTTTGCCTGTCCCTGGAAGTATTCAATTGCTGTACAAGGTTTATACTTAGAAAAGTGGGGAAATAGAGCAGAGAGAGAAAGAGAAAGAAAGAACCTTTAGTGACACAGACTTCATCATGGGGTTTTGACAAGAGAAATGGGCACAACCTCAGAGGAGAAGAGAGTGGCCCAAACTCCAGGCCAGAGATTGGGATGTCCAGCGCCGTCACCAAAGTTCACCTCTTTGGTTCTCCCATCTTGTACTGAAGTTTCTTCTGTCGGTACAGTAGTCTCCACTCTGAGCTCCTTCCCTAATCTACGCTGGCACTGACAGGTAGGATCCCCAGAGAGTGCCTGACGACTTCTCCCCTCAGGCTTCTAGGAGTAACCTTCAGGGGTTGGGAATTTTTTTTTCTATCACTGTCACTCAAGCCCCCATTCATTGTACTCCAAGCTGAGTGTCAATTAGCTATTTGGAATTAATTAGTTTTTAGAAACAGATTTACTAAGGTAGCACTAGAGGAACAGTTAGTATAAAACATTTCCCCTTATTGGGGACAAACTGAGCCCAGGAGGAAATGGACTCAATCTCACAGAGCAGCGCTTGGGTCAAAGAGTAAGTTCATTTTTGGATTATTAGAAATTCTTTTCTCCCTTACAGAGTCCCTCATAAGGTTTTCCCCACTGGGGAAAACTGGGCTCTACCCTAAAGAAGTCATGCTCCCTGAAGCTGCCTTTCCTCACATCTAGTTTGTCCACTTTCAGCTCCTCTGGACATACTGCTTGGATTTGGTCCAGGCCCTCCAAGTGACTTGGCCAATGGAAGAGGGGGACAGTGTGACACTCCCTCTAAACTCACTTCACACACCCCCCCAACATGCACACCCAGTGAATCTTCATCTGATTTCAATAAATGGATGAAACACTTCTTTAGACTCCCAAATGTTGATTGACTGATTCAATAGAGGTGCTTAGAATTTGTTTACACCTTTGATTGATTCCCCAATTCAGAAAAAGTGGTATTCTCACCTGATAAAGGCATCAGGGCTAGAACATATTTTTAGTGACATTAGTTAGAGACTGAACAGTGTGAGGGAAGCCTTCTAACCTACCATGGAGAAAAAGGAATCCTGGCCTTCTCTAATATTTCTTCTCTACTCTTTTTTTTTTTTTAAACCCTTGTACTTCGGTGTATTGTCTCATAGGTGGAAGAGTGGTAAGGGTGGGCAATGGGGGTCAAGTGACTTGCCCAGGGTCACACAGCTGGGAAGTGGCTGAGGCCGGGTTTGAACCTAGGACCTCCTGTCTCTAGGCCTGACTCTCACTCCGCTGAGCTACCCAGCTGCCCCGTCTTCTCTACTCTTTAGTACAACTTTTTTTTTCAAGATTTTTATTATTAAAAATAATGCCACTGTAATACTTTTGCTCAGTATGGGTTTTTCTTACTGCCATTAACCTCTGTCATATATATAAAAGAGGGTAATATATGTATGTATATATATATATATATATATACACATACATATAATCCCTGTCCTGGGACATCTAGGTTAAAGGATATAATAGACAATTTAATAATGTTGTGTAATTACAAATTGTTTTCCAGAAAAGTAAGACCAATCCACAGGTATAAATCTGCATTCCTGTCTTCCCACAGTTCCTCCAACATTGTATTTTCCTACCTTTTCAACTTGGCATGTGTGAGGCAATACCTCCTAGTTGTCTAATTTTATTGTCTCTGATTATTTGTGTTTTTGAACAATTTTTAAATGGTTGCTGATATCTCTTGATATTTTTTAAAAAAACATTTGTGTCTTTTGGCTACTTTACTTGGAATGGATCTTAATCCTTTCGTTTCATATCAATTCCCCATCATAGTCGGTGGAAAGACCACAACACTGAGTTTGAAACCCAATAGTGACATTTATTTACCAGCTATTTTATATATCCTTAAAATGAGGATTTGGGTTTAGATGACCTCTAAGGTCAATTCCAGATTTAAAGCTATGATCTGAATGTCAGGCTTTTAGCAGATATTTAATGAAAAGATGATTTTTTAATTTATCTTTTAAATTTAGTTGCATAAGGGTAGCTGGGTTGAGAGTGGATTGAGAGACGGGAGGTCCTGGGTTAAAATCTGGCCTCAGACACTTGCGAGCTGTATGACCCTGGTCAAGTCATTTAACCCCCATTGCCTAGCCCTTACCACTCTTCTGCCTTGGAACCAATACACAGTATTGACTCTAAGATGGAAGGTAAGGGTTTAAAAAAACCTTTTTTTAAATTTAGTTGCATTGACTTTGTTTATGTGAAATTTTAAATTTGCATATTCAAAGTTGTTTATCTTTTAAAAATCTCTGCTATCCTATGTTTGGTTTTGAATTCTTTCCCTCATGTGAAAACAACTGATTGTAAATGATAGAAATCTTTCATTCCCTCGTTTGAAACGTTTGACCTTTTATTAAGCTGTTTATATATTAGTAATTTATCTTGGTATATCATCTAAAGCACTTGCTCTCATACCATGATGCCTCAATGTTCCATGAAAATAGCTTTAAAGAATTCAGTCATCTTCTCACTACAGTGAAACACTGAGTAGGACTTTAAGGAAGGTACAGGGAATAAGTGTCAAAAAAAATGTTTTGTGAAAAGGAAAGATGTGTGCTTGGGAGTAAACCTTTAAAAAAAATTTTAGCCTGGATCCCTATAGTTCTGGAAAGTTTTGTTAAACCAGAGAGTATTTGAAAAGTGGATTATAAGTTTGGTTTGCAAATAGTCAGAAATTCATTAATTTGGCCTTTGGCTCTTTAGCAAAACCAAATACCTATTTTTCACTCTTTCCCACTTTTCAAAGAAACATGGTGGTTATTCCACTCCCCTCCATCTCTTTAGTATTAGAATAACTTTGAGGCTATTAGAGGTTGCTTACCCGGAGTCCTGCCAAGAAAGAAGGGAAAAGATGAGTTAACATCGGCCAGAGAAGAAGAGGGTGCTAGCTTTGGGTTGGATGTCCTCTGAGGACCAGTTCAGGGATAACACCCACAACTTTGATAGATTTTCTTAGTCTAATAGCATCCCTGCCTAATTCACCCAAACCCCTTAAGGCGGAGGGCCTGAGTAGTTTTGACAAGCAAGCTCTAATTTGTGCTTTTCCAGCAGGGTTAGAGAGAGGGAAGAGAGGAGGGATAAGGTAGGGATGGCAGTGGGGAGGGGGCTCAAGAGGAAAGCACTGTATAAAATTGATTGCTCTTATAGTTTGGTTTATACCATGCTGCTCGTTCAGCTCTGCCCGGGTGGCGACCTTTAGATAATAAAGGGAATTCTGGGAGATTTCTGACAGGCGTGTGACATATGGGGCAGGTCTGCAGGGTCAGTCAGTGTATCTCCCCACTCCGGGCCCCAGGGTAATGAATCTTGTTTTGGCTTCGAAAAGCCAGCCCAGCCAGTGCCCTAGAAAGATGAGGAGCCACGGGAATGGGACACCAACCCCACCTCCCCCAAACCCCAGCCCCTAAATGAGTACATGTCTTTGGAGTCCTTCATAATTCAAGGAGACAACTCCAAACTTTAATAGCCTGCAGAAGAAAAGACAAACACTGGATGTTTTGCTAAGGTCCTGGGAGAGCCGGCTCGGTTTCCAGGGTTTGACCAGAGCCCACTGGGGAGACCTGGGAAAAGAAAAAAGAAAAAAAACTCTAACTGGCATCAAAAGCCACAGTCCCAGGACAGGGATCAAGGAGGAGGAGCTGGGACAGGAATCAAAGGAAAAAGAGAGCTCTCCCCGGGAGCTAAGAAACATTCAAGAAAGATTCTATCCGCTAGCACGCTGTCCTCACTGAATTCTGGGGATTGGCAGGGGGCAAGGAGGAGAGGGTGCCCACCAGATGAGGACTTTATAGACCTCAATTTGAGCCCACTGTCGCCTTGCTGTGTAATGTGGCACAAGTTGCCAAATGATTTCTGGGCTTCAGTTTTCCACCCTGAGATGGGGAGATTCTTCCCTTGCCTCCTTCTGATAGTTTAGGAACACTAAGAGATTATTTGTAGGGCAGCATGGTGCAGTGGGCAGAGCCCAGAATTTCCAGCCAGAAGACCAAACTCCCACTTCTACTGCTTTCTCACCATGTGACTGTGGGTGAGTCCTCTCACCTCAGAGCCTGCTTTCCCTTTTTGTAAAAGGATATAATTACCCTTGTACCACCTACCTCACATAAGCTATTGTGAGAAAAGAGTTTTGTAAAAAACTATAGAACATTATAGAAATGTGAGCTATTAATATTATTGTTATTCTTGGAAATCTCTGCCTTCTAATCCCCTCCCTTTCCTCCACTTCACCCTTGCCCTTTAAAAAGAAGGATTCCAAACAAATTCAAGTTGGAACACATTCTCCCCTTCCCTCCTTCCGTTCCACTGCCCATAGCACTCTGCTTTTCTGGGTGCCAGGTGCTAATGCCCTCCTCCCCAGATTTTTCTGTCACCTTGCTTTGGGGTTTGATAGAGTTATGAGATTCTATTGAGAATGTCAATGACTCCTACTCTGGTTCCCAGGTAGCTTAGGTGGCATGGCCCTGAGCATGATAGGAGCCTACCCTCTGTCCCCCTTCAAAGTGAGTGTATTTCCTCCCCTGCCAGAAACAGCTTAGATCTTTTTCTTTTTCAATTACTTGTAAAAACAATTTTTGATAACTGTTTTCTGGCATTTTATGATTCAGATTTTCTCACTCCCTCCTTCCTCCTTCACCCCCAGGCTGTAAAATAGGCTGATACAGGTTATACCAGTGCTTTCATGCAACACATTTCCATATTGCTCATGTCATGACAGAAGACACACATCACACATATAATGAATACAATAAAAAACTCAGGAAGGAAGGGGAAAAGATGGCATGCTTTGATCTGCACTCCAACACCAGCGGTTCCTTCTTTGGCTGTTGATAGCATTTTTCATTAGGAGTCTCTTGTAGATATCTTGGGAACTTGCTTTATCAACAAAATTTAGTATTTCACAATTGATCATTGTACAATCTTTTTTGTTACTGTACACAGTATAATGGGTTCTGTTAACTTCACTTTACATCAGTTCATATAAGTCTTTCCATATAAGTCTTTTTGTGTTATCATCTTGTTTATCATTTCTTATGGCACAATAGCATTCCATTGCAACCATATACCACAACTTGTTCAGCCATATTCCAGTTAATGGACACTCCCTCAGTTTCCAGTTCAACAGTTTAGATCTTGATGAGTTGCCATTTCTTGCTTTTTCCCTGGATCATTTAGTGACCAGATTCTGCCATTTTCTTTCTCACCTGTGAAGAAAGCAGGATATTTCTTGACCCCTACAACATGTCTCTTCTTAGCATAAGAGAAGAATGTCTCAGTTGAGATTTTCCCCCAAAAGAGATGCAACCCATAATAGAAAGGCAGTGGATCCCATCTCCCATGATCCATTTTCAGTGACTCAAAATGCTGGATATGGAGTCAGAAGTTCTAATTCATGTGGGCTTCAGAACTTACTCATGAACCTCTTCTCTGTTCCCCTGATTCATCTCTTTCTTTCTGGTGTTTTTTTTTTTTTTTGTCTTTATAGGAGCTATCTTTCTTCATCTATCTCTCTTCCAAAATGCCTTTTTGAACTCTGTTTTTCTCTTTTGATCTCTCTTCTGCCTCTTTTTTGTCTCCCTCTTCCCTCTCTGCTTCTTTCTCTCTTTTCATTTTTCTTTCTCAGTCTTTCTTTCTCTGTATCTATCTATCTCTCCCTCCCTCTCCATGTGTCTCTTTTTTCCTCTCTATTCTTCCATCTCCCTACCAGTGTGTCTTTCTCTTCTTTTACTCTCTCTTACAGTCTCTGGGTCTCACTTTCTATTTCTCTTTCTCCCTCTATGTCTCTTTCTTTGGGATGAGGTATAACAATCTCCGTTCCACACAGCATAGTAGACTCTCTGGAAAAAAAATTGACATCCGATTAATGAAACTAACACAGCTGGTACGGTGGTGACATCTAAATTGTTCCTTTGGTCCCGTTATTTTCTGTAGGAAATTCTCTCTCTCCCTTTCTCTCTTTTTCCTTTAAATCGCGTGCATAAAATACGCTAATAACAATCTTCGGTGTCTCTGAGTGAGTGACAGCTGAAATAAGAAAAAGACTAATCATCCCTCCTGCAGCCCTGTCACATGGAGATTAAATGAGCCTCTCTTTTTTCCCCACCCCCACCCTCCACTCCTTTTTCCCCTCCCCTCCTTGCTTTCCCTCCTGCTTGCTCTTTTCTCAATGAGAACCCTGGGCATTGGAATAATAATATTATATACACCATCAGGGTGACAGTGGGGGAAAAAAATCAGCTCAGACCCATGATTATTCCTTCAATCTAATAATTATTTAAATACCAGATAACTCCTTTCACTCTAATTGAGGCCTTTCAGCTGCTGGCATTACCGGCACCGTTCCCCTCGCCTCCTCCCTCACCTTGTGCTGCCCAACATGTTCGGAGGTCACTGTTAGAATTCTACTCAAAGGCTCCCCAGGGCACACAAGACGTCCAAACGGAGCTCTGATAGCTAGGATGCCAGAGCTGGTCCCTATGAACAGAGCATTCCCACCTTGCTTTGAATTTACAGAAATCTTGGGCCAAAATTAGCTGATGGGTCATCGAATCCCTCACCTTGCTCAGACAGATAGTTGTGTAGCCTTACTTAAAAAGAAAGACCCTAGAGACAGCATCTAGCACATAGTAGGTGGTTAATAAGTATGTGTTGGATCAAACCTGATAAAGGTGCTTAAAAGAATGCTTAAATGCTTAAAAGAAGAAAGACCATCTTGCACATAGTAGGTGATTAATAAGTATGTGTTGGATCAAACCGGATAATGTGTGCCATGTACTTAAAAGAAGAAAGCCCATAGAGACAAGCATCTAGCACATAGTAGGTGGTTAGTAAGTGTGTGTTGGATCAAATCTGCTAATGTGTAACAGATGCTTAAAAGAAGAAAGACCCCAAAGGTAGCACCTAACACATAGTAGCCAGTTATTAAGTGTTGATTGGGTCAAATCAGATAATGTGTGCAAAGTACTTTAAAAGAACCTTAGAAATAACATCTAGGTCATAGTAGGCATAAGCAGTAGTAGTAATGAGTGTTGGTTGGATCAAATTGGATAATTTGTGCAAAGTGCTTTGTAAAACTTATCTCACTTTATAAATGTCAACTACTATTAATGTCATCAGTATTGTTGACCTGACATTGTCAAAAGTCATCTAATTCATGCCCCTGCCTTCAGATTACTGAGCAGACAAATAAATGTCTACTCTTACCTGAAAAAGAAAGAAAGTAAGAAAAAAAAAGAAAGACAATCCAAATATGGATTTTTAGCATCCACAGAGCTCCAATAAGCGAGGTTGCTGGAGTCGGTCCCTATGAACACACGATCCCACCTTGCCTTGAATTTACAGAAATCTTGGGCCAAAGTTATCGGATGAAGGTCATCTAATCTCTCATCCTGCCTTCAGGTAACTGCTCAGATAGATAGCTGTGGAGCTTTATCTGAAAAGAAAAAAGACCCTAGAGGTAACAACTAGGGCATAGTAGGTGGTCGGTAAGTGCTGGTTGGATTAAATGAGATGATGTGTACAAGAAGTCTTGCAAAACATAAAGTGCTTTATAAATTTGGCTGATATTATTCTCCTTATTATCATCGTTGAATTGACAGCTAAAATGGTGTTCCACAACCTCCCTCTGGAGGGTTCCCCGGTATGAGAGAACCCTTCCAGACAAGTTCTTCCTAATAGCTACTAGCTTCAGTCACTCCTGCTGCAAATTTAAGTTCTCTGTTAATTCAGAATTTCCTTCACTCATGCAATAAATGACCTTACTTAGGAAGTATCTTCAATGTAATGATAATCTTTCACATCCCTTTTATGTGAATTTGACAATTTTTGAAGCATTCTTACATGTTATTTCTTTTGATTCTCACAACAACCCTGGGGGACAGGCAAGGAAAGGACTGGCCCTACTTTATTTTTACAGATGATGAAGACTCAAGAAAGTGAAGTAATTTTCCTGAGGTTACAGAGCAATGAAGAGTGGAGCTAGGATTTGAACTCAGGTTTTTTTGCCTCCTAGTCCTCTGCTTTTTCTACCACTTTCCACAGCACCTAGACACTTGACAAGAAATGCTTGACTTCTCACATGAAGTGATATTCTCTTTCATGACATCTTCTATTCCTCCTTAGGAATGGATGGCCAAGGAAGGGAGAATGGTCAAACCATGGAGTTTGCTTGTTTAGGGATGAGAGATAGCATAGTGTATAGCTCTGTATTTGAAGTCCTGGGATGTGAGATTAAATTCTGGTTCTGCTACTTGGTAGATCTGGATTGGCTTTGTAGTAAGAAAGACTTAGGTTCAAATCCTGCCCATGATAGCTTAATATCATTAAAAAAAAACCTTACCTTCTTTCTTAGAACCTATACTGGGTGCCAAGGCAGAAGGACAGTAAAGGCTAGGCAATTTGGGGTTAAGTGACTTGCCCAGGGTCACATAGTTAGAAAGTATCTGAGACCAGTATCTCTCATCTGAAGGTTTGACTCCCAATCCACTGAGCCAACTAGTGATTCCTTAATATCATTTCAACTGTGAGTAAATCACTTAAGTTTTCTAAGACTTTCCTCATTTGTAAAACTAGGTTAACATTACTTAGAGCAGTGATGGCAAATTTTAGAGACTGAGTGCCCCAAACCTTTGTACCACATATGAGCCACACCTCACCCTGCCTTATCCCAGACAGAGGAGGGAGGAAGAGCTCCCATTGGGAGCTGGGCAGAGGGATGAGTCGTGTGAGAAATGTCCTCAACCTTCTATGGAGAGGAGGAAGGGAGCAGCCTCTTCTGGCACTCGCCTGCACATGTGCCATAGGTTCACCAACTTGGAGTATCTACCTCAAAGTGTTATGTTGAGTCTCAGATGAGATCATTTAAAGCACATCATAAATATTAGGTATTATTATTATTACCTCCATGACCTTGAGTAGGTTAACTTCTGGGACCTCAGTTTTCTCATGTGGGAAATAAGATATTAGGCTCTATGATCTCAAGTGTCCCTTTCAGCTTTAAATCTACTAATGTGACATTTCACTAGTTTCTGGTCTCTCTCCCAGATTTCTGTTCTCATCTGACTCCTTAACCTTCTCTCATTCTTTATTCTTTCTGAGCACAGAATACCCATTGCCATTCCCTACACTGCCCCTCTGAATCAGGCTGACTTCTCCACTACCTTAAGAGCATTCTGTTCAGTGGTATTCTCTCTCTCCCAGAAGTGCCACCCCAGAAGAAAGATGACTGTCAAGTCCATTACATGGTTATTTCTTATTTAAATAAACCTTTATTGAGATCTTTTGTTTTTTACACCACCTAAAGGTTTCCCAACATTTCGCCTTCCCCTCTCCCAGGGAGCTATCCCATATAAAAAGGAATCTTGTTTAAAGAAAAAAAGGGAAATTTTTAAATCAACAAAATAGAACAATACTTGAAAAAATTCTGAAAAATATATGCAAACTTTTTCCACTTTCTAATACAGGCAGCAAGGTATAGTTGAAAGAAGATGACCAGGAATTAAGGAACTTGGGTCCTATTCCAGTCCTATTGCTCTATTGCCTTTTTCATGATATAAGCAAAGTGACTTTATCTCTCCAGGCCTCAGCTTCCTTATCTGTAAAATGGGGGAACTGCATTCCATTATGTCCAAAATCTCCTACAAGCTCTAGGAAATGTGATTCTAAGGACTCAGCAATACCCCGAGGCCAAGTGGGGTTCCAAACCACTTTCTCCATTCTCTGGTTATTTATAAAGGATTCAGGGAAGAATACATACAAGAAGGGAAAGAGAGCTAAATTGACTGGAGAAGTCCATTACTTAGTCTGTTGACTCTATACCACTCATTCCCCTTGCTTGGAGCCAGGGTTCTAGCTGCTTTAACCTTCCAATCCTCTCCACTGGAAGGGGAATAGGGAAGTTGGGGTAAAGATGGGAAAGAAAGCATCAGGCAGGAGCCCTTAAATGAACCAAAGACCTCTAATCACTCTTCTTTTCCTGCCCTATCACTGACACCTGCCTCCCAGGCAGCTCCTCTGGTAGGTATCAATGCCATCTAGATCGACAGTCCCTAACACCTGCTGCCCAGATCCTCATCTGGGGAGATCATGTAAACAGGCCCTTGAGATAAAATATTTAGTGGAACTGACTTCTCAGTCTCTGAGCTCTCTCAGTCATCCAATTTGGCCCCCAGTGACTCTCCACAGAGACTGAGTACCACAGAACAACATCCCCTAGTTTGAAATTCAGGATAAGAGACTAAGGAGTAGGTGAGAGGCTGAAAAGAGTGCTGGACTTAGAGAATAGTCAGAAAACCAGAATCACGTTTACTGTGCCATGATGGTCAATTCAATTATCTGGGTTTGTCTCCTTCCTCATCTGTAAAATGGGGATAATACTATTTTCCACAAGGGTTATCGGGAGAAAGATATTTTGCCAGCTATAAAAGAACTGATAGAAATGTGAGCTGTTATTATTTTAATAACCCTTACCTTCCTAGAATCAATACTAATTATTTGTTCCAATGATAAAAACTAGGCATTTGGAGTTAAGAGACCTGCCTATGGTCACACAGCTAGGAAGTGTCTAAGGTCAGATTTGAACCCAGGATCTCCCATTTACAGGCCTTGCTCTTTATCTACCGAGCCCCCTAGCTTCCTCATTACTATTATTATTGAGAAATCAAGAAAATCTGGATCTCAGGACTATCTTTGTATGATAATGGGATCCCTTCAGCTAGCTGGAGATGGGAAGCTTTCGACTAGTGATTCCCAAAGTGGGCGCCACCGCCCCCTGGTGGGTGCAGCAGCGATCCAGGGGAGGCGATGATGGCCACAGGTGCATTTGGGGGCGGTGAATAACTGTAAGGGGGCATTGATAGTATGCGACAGGGGGAGCTAAGTAATATTTTTTCTGGAAAGGGGGTGGTAGGCCAAAAAAGTTTGGGAACCACTGCTATAGACAAAGATAGACCTTTTTCAGTATCTTCCGAAAACCTGCTGGGATAGAATGTAGATTGGGAGCAGGAGTAGAGAGCAGACTCCTGCTTGAGAGAAGACACAGGAATGTAGGGACTGGAGACAACAAATAGAATCAATCAACAAGCATTCATTACATATCTACTATGTGCCAGGCACTGTGCTAGACACTAGGGGCACTACAAAGACAAAGAATAATAGCCCTTCTCCTCTGGAACTCACATTCACGGTCTTTTAAAGAAGACAACTTATAAGCTGAAGATTGTAGCCTGCTCAGAAAGGTTAGGTAGAGAAAGCTAGAGGAATGGGGCATGAGGGGGCCAAGCCCAAACTAAAAAATAAAAAGGAAAAAACAAAACAAAACAATGCAATCCCTGCCCTCACGGAGCTTACATTCTATTGAAGGAAACAACATGAATCCACACAAAAGTATGAACAAAATGAACTTGAAAACTCACTCGAAGGCTGCCCAGAAACCAGGGGTGGCACAGGGAGAAAGGTGAGTGAAGGACTAGGGGACCAGTGCTGAAAACCTTCTTCCATCCCTAAATGCAGAATTTTAATTGGAAGTCTGACCTTTCCGGAGTGGCTCTGGCATGCTGCAGCACCTCAGTGCCATTAAATTTGGCCACCTAAGGCAACAGGCTCTTGGTTTCCTCCATCTTTGAAGTCAAGAGAACTCCCCAAAGTCACAAGAGTGAAGTGACTGAGGAGGGTCCCATCTCCTCTCCAGGAAGGAGAATGTTGCTGCAATGGGTGCTGGGTTCTTAGAATGATGGTTGAGTGCTTCTCTCCAGCACCAGGGACCTCAATCCCTTGACCCACCACCAGAAACAGCCTGCTCTGATCAGATCCAAACTGCCCTAAGAGAAGAGGCTTTTGCTGTCACTGATGAGAAAACTTGACTCGTACAGCCCAGCCTACGGAGTTAAAAATCTCCAAAGTGGTCACATTTCTAGCCTCTGAGAGCTGAGGGGGCCTTCGAGATCACGATGTCCACCTCCCTCATTTTACAGATGGAGAGACAGAGTGACTTGTTGAGGTCAATCCAGACTTATCTCCTCTGGAGAGAGAGGGCAATCTATCCATCAATCAAATATTTGTCAAGTTCTCACTATGTTCTAGACATCGTCCACACTGGGGATACAAGTACAAAAGATGACACAATCCTGACTCACAATGAGTTTACAGTCTCTCTTCTGACCAAAGGACCAATATCCTTTCTGCCGTGTCACACTCCCACTTCACTTCCCATTTCACTCTGGTCCGGGCAAGTTCATGCTCGCCAGACTACTATGATCTAATGTCTCTGTCTGTGTCCCCGTTGATATCAGAAAGGGGCTCCGTTATCCCAGCTCCGTTGAGATGACACTTGTGGCTACCACAGAGCTGTCTACCCCTCTCTCCCTGCCCCCCCAAATAAAACAAACCCTTCTCCAGAGTCAGAAAGGGGGCAGCGACAGAAAAGACATATGCCAGAAGAGTCAGGATATCATGGGGAGAAAAACACAAGCAAAGCTGGGAGTCAGCTGCTTCATGCGTCTCCTACTTTGCAAGTCAGAGTGATGGATCAGGGATCTGATAGAGGAGGGCTCCAACTGGTGCAGTTCAGTCCAGGCCTGGAGGTAGAGGGAGATGATTCATCTAGATACTCAAACCCGGAGCTTATCTTGAATCTTCCTATGCCTGGGCCCCTGCAGTCATCAAATACTCCCGTCATCCTATATTCATGGAAAAGAAAGACTATGGAAAGAGGAAGTCTATTGGCAGAGGGTCATAGGATTTCTGAGTTGGACCTCTGAGGTCATCTGGCTTGTCCCCTCATTCTACAGATGAGGAACCTAAGGTTCAAAAAAGCAATGTTAGTGCCTATGAAATTTTGAGCTGGAGGGAATCTCAAAGATTACCTCCTCCAATAACTCTCAGCTTACAGATGAGGAAACTGAAGATGGGTGAAATTGAGTGACTTAACCAGGATCACACTCATGATGGGTCACAGAGCTAAAATTTAAACCCAGATCTTCAGATTCCATACCAGACCACCAGGTTTCCTGAGGTCTGACTATTTCCTCTACAAGTTTGGTGCCAAATACACAACTCACTGGTCCCATGAAGCCGTGGCATTCCCGAGGACCACCTGAATATGATTAAAATGGCATTGGGAAATAGTTAACAAAAGAAATAAAAATACAATAAAACATAGATCATATTACATTGTAAAGCTAAGTCAATATGTGGCCTTGGGGATCTTTATGAACAGATTCTATCTGAGTCTATTCCCTCTCCATTAAGCCATGCTGTCTTCTTATGGGATTTACTGCTAGTCAATCAGTTGTTCCAAAAACATTTATTGGGGATAACTAGGTGGCTCTGTGGATAAGAGAGCCAAGCCTGGGGACAAGAGGTTCTAAGTTCAAATGTGACCTCACACACTTCCTAGCTGGGTGTTCTAGAGCAAATCACTTAATCCCTATTACCTAGTACTTTTCTTTTGCCTTGGAACCGATACATCATATTGATTCTAAGATGGAAGATAAGGGTTGTTTGTTTGTTTTTTTAAGCATTTATTAAGTGCTGAATGTGTCCCAGGAACTGTGGTAAATGCTGGGCATACAAAGAAAGGCAAAAACAGTCCTCACCTCCATGAAGCTAACATTCTATTGGGGAGGCAACATGTAAATAAATAGGTGAATACAAGAAGAGCAGCTAGATAACTCAGTGTATAGAGAGCCAGACCTTGAGATGGGGGTTCCTGGGTCCAAATCTGGCCTCACTTCCTAGCTGTGTGACCCTGGGTAAGTCCCTTAGCTCCCATTGCTCAGCCTTTACTGCTCTTCTACCTTTGAACCAATACTTGGTATCCATTCTAAGCCAAAAGGTGAGGGTTTTTAAAAAATAGATATACACAAGATACATATAGAGTAGATGAATGGCAAGCCTAGAGAGAGGTGGCAGCTAAGTGTCATAATGGATAGAGTACTGGGCATAGAAGCAGGATCCTAGGTTCAAATCCAGCCTCAGATACTTATTAGCTATGTGACCCTGGACAAGTCACTTAACTTCTGTTTGTATTAATCCACTGGGGAAGGAAATGGCAAACCACTGTATCTTTGCCAAGAAAACTCCATGGACAGTATTGATGTTCTGTGGTCCACAAGGTCATGAAGAATTGGATGCAACTGAACAACAATAACTCTGGAGGGAAGGTTCTAGAAGGTGGGAGGAAAGACCTCCCGTAGAAGATGGCCAGAGATTCTAAGAAGCAAAATTGAAGGAGGGAGAGTATTTCAGACAAGCAAGACAGCCATTGCAGGACAGGAGATGAGTGTGATATTTGAGGATCAGCAAACAGGCCAGTGTAGATACATCATAAAGTCCATGGAGAGGAATAAAGTATAAAATGACTGGAAAGGTAAGAATAGGCCAGGTTATAAAGGGCTTTAAAGGCCCAACTCATTTATTTAATCCTGGGAGTAATAGTGAGCCATATGAGTTTATTGAGTAAAGGGAGTGGCGTGACCAGACTTAACTTAAGGAAAATCACTTTTGGCTATGGGGGAGAAGAAACCAATAAGGTGGCCTTTAATGTTGACACTGTCCTTTGCATGTGCTACAATTTCATTGGATTTTCACGATAACCCCTTGAGCAAATAATAACAAAATCAGTAGCTAGCATTTATAGAACACGAGGCAGCTAGGTGTCCAAGTGGAAAGAACACTGGACCTTGAGGCAGGAAGACCCGAGTTCATATTTGATCCACAAACATTTACTAGTTGTGTGACCTTGGGCAAGTCACTGAACCTTTGGGTGTTTCACTTTCTTCATCTGCAAAAATGGGGATAATGAGATATTTGTAAAGCGCCTTGTAGGTTATTAAAGCACTATGTAAAAGTTGTTAGCTGTAAAGGTTTGGGAACAAATTTACAAAATTTATAAATATCTCATTTGATCTTCTCAATAACCCTGGGAGGTACCATGGGTATTTTTATTCTTATTTTACAGATGGGGAAACTGAGGCTTAGAGCATTTGAGTAGCACATGGTCACATGGCTAGGAGGTATTGGAAATGGATTTGAAAAACTCTTTGAATTCTGGGTTAGATGCCCTTTCTGCTAGAATTGGGCATTCTCCTACCCAAAGATGTGGTGGGGATTGGGCTGATGAAAGGTAATGTCCTTCCCAGGTGCTCCTCCATCTGGAGAACTGAGTGAGTCTCTGAAAATCCCAGGATTATCTTAAGTCCATTTACCTCTCTTGGAATCTGAGTGTTGCAACCAGCTCTGGAATGCAGCTAAAAATACCCTCTGGCTTCCAAAGCAAAAGGGAGCTCTTGTCAGGAGCTCCTGTTGGGAGGGAGGTTTTGCCGGTGTGTGTGCGTGGAGCCGGAAGGGCTGGGACAGAAGGAGCTGAGGTCAGCCTGTGGCTCACGCTGCTGTCGCTTTTCTCCTCTCAGGGAGGCCTCTGGGACCTCATGACTCACCCCATTGAGCACTTGGGGTGACTCTGCCCCGAGGTATGGGGGTTCCTTCTCGGGGACTCTGCCTCGGACAGCGAGGCACGGTTGTCAGCCTGGAATCAGAAGAGAGAGCTGGAGTAGGGTTTCGAAGGAAAGGAATGCTGTGAAGCCTTGCAAGGCTGTTGTGTCCTGTTCTAATTATAACCTGGCCAAGCCGGATGGGGCAGGGTTCAGGCTACTCCTGAGCAGTCTTTGAATGAGATTTGCACCATCCATTTGGATGTTTACAACCCCAACACACACACACACACACACACACACACACACACACACACACACACACACACGCTTTTCCCAATTCTTCAGCACAGATTTTGCCGCCTCATTCCTCTGCTGTTGGGTCATTTCAGTCTTGTCCAACTCTTTGTGGACCCCATGTTGGGGTTTGCTGGGAAAGATAACAGAACGGTTTGCCTTTTTTTCCTTTTGTGCCTCATTTTGCAGTGGACGAACTGAGACAGACCGAGTTAAGTGACTTGCCCAGGGTCACATAGCTAATGAGTGTCTGAAGTCAAATTTGAACTGATGAAGAGGAGTCTTCCTGATTCTAAGCTCAGTGCTCTATTCACTGCACCACCTAGCTATGATGAAAGACGTAAGATATAGACCTGGAGCCAGAAGAGACTTCTGAGGCCATCTAGTCCAATCCATTCCCCTCTTCTTACAGATGAGGAAACTGTATAAGGATGGAGAGGATCCATGACTTCCCCAAAGTATTGCGTGAGGCCCAATTGCCTTCCAAGTAAAGTTTAAACTTCTTTGACTAACATTCAAAGCCTCCTAGAATCTGAAACGATTTGATCTTTCCATACTTATCTCATTGCTTCTCTGTGTTGTAGTCCAAGTGAATTAGTCTCTGTTCTGCCCTAAAAGAGCCCTCTTCTCTCCCACCTCCCACTATTTGCTCTCACAATTTTCAGTTCCCTCTGCCTAAAATACCATTTAGTCCCACTGACAGTGTATAATGCTTGTAAAACTCAATTCCAGGGTCACCTCCTGTAAAGCCTCCCCTACTTCCCCACGGCCTACCATCTTAGACCTCCGGCAGCATTTTGTATTTATCACGTAATTTTGTCTATTCTCGTACACACGTCTGTCTCCAGGCGCTAAGGAAACCCCTTTGAGGCAGTCATGGCGTCTTACCTAAACTTCCCGTCTCCCTCATTATCTAGCACAAGACTGTGCATGCAATAGGCGGTTAATCAATATTTGCTGAAATGAAGGTCACTTAAAGTGATCATCAAATCCCGTCCTTCTAAGACCCAGAGAAGTGAGATGACTCTCCCCGAGTTCACACGGGCACTAGGGAAAGAGCCGAAGGCCGACCTCTGACTCCAAGTCAAAAACTCTTCCCACTACAGCAGGAGTCCTCTTCAGGCCCTTAATTTCTCTTCAGTTTTCTCTTCATTGAAAAGCAAACATAATAACACTTTTTTTTTTCTTTTTTTAAACCCTTCCATTCCGTCTTGGAGTCAATACTGTGTATTGGCTCCAAGGCAGAAGAGTGGTAAGGGTAGGCAATGGGGGTCAAGTGACTTGCCCAAGGTCACACAGCTGGGAAGTGCCTGAGGTCAGATTTGAACCCAGGACCTCCCGTCTCTAGTCCTGACTCTCAATCCTCTGAGCTACCCAGCTGCTCCCCATAATAATACACACCAAAAAAACCCTTACTTTCTGACTCAATAGCAACTCTAAGAAAAGCAATAAGAGCTAGGCAATCATGGTTAAGTGACTTGCTCAAAGTCATATAGCTAATAAATATTTGAGTCCAGATTTGAACTCCAGGCCTGGTGCTTTATCCAATGAGCTACCTGGCTGCTTCCATAATAACATTTAGCCTTAAATAGAAACAGGAACTACTAACCATACATAAGAACCTCTTCAGGGTATCCATTGACTTAAAAAACCCTGTTAACTTTATCTATGTTCTATTGGATTTTTATTTATTATATTAAATATTTCCTAATTATATTTTAATACAGTTTAAGTTATATTTAAGATTGCTCCTCCTCCAGGCCTCATGTTTGATGCCTGATTTAGCAGTGGTGCTATGAGATTAGGACTTGGTAGATCAGAGAAGCTCTCCCATATAGGAAGCTAGAAGGGATGTCAAAGGCCTCCACCGTTTCATTTTACAGATGAGGAAACTGAGGCCCAAGGAAGTTGAGGTCTTTTATCCAGTCACACAAGTAGTAACCTTAAAGCACAATCAGTATGTGAGTCGCGGTTATTAAATTGTTGTTATTTCACAAATGAATAGTCGAGAAATGCCTGGAGTAGGAGTGACCCACAAACCTCCATTCCCCCTGCTTCTCTCTACCCCGCGGTGTCCACGGGGTGCAGCGTGGTTGAGTGAACATGACCCAGAAAACTATTTCCATTAGCAAAATCTTGAGCAGCCTTGAATGCGGAGATGCAGAATTAAGCAGCTTGCTGGGGTGGCTGGACTTCCCTTGTCCAAATGGATGAAGAATCAGCAGCCCTGCCTTCCTGGGGCCATTCTTCCTACTGAGTGGCACTTTGGGGCCATTAGCCCAACCTAACTCAACTGGAAAACTACAATGCCTTTTTTACTGAGAATGTGCCTGAGTGGAAGGTTAAAGAACAGAGATTATTTGGTCTTTAGAAGAGAAGTGTGGGAGGAAAATTTTTGTTGTTATCGAATCATTTCAGTCCTGTCCGACTCTTTGTGACCCAATTTGGGGGTTTACTTGACAAAAATACTGGAGTGGTTTGCCATTTCCTTCTCCAGCTCTATCCTCCAGATGAGGAAACTGAGGCAAACAGAGTTAAGTTACTTGCCTAGGAGCCCAGAGCTAGAAAGTGTCTGAGGCCAGATTTGAACTCAAGAAGATGAGTCCTCTTGACTATAAGCCCAGTGCTCTAACCATTGTGCAATCTAGCTGCCAAATTTTTTAATCCCCATTTCATAAATAGTACGGAAAGGATAGAAGGGTGTTATTGTTGTTCAGTTGTATCTGACTTTTCATAGCCCTTGTTGGGAGTTTTCTTGGCAAAGATGCTGGAGGAGTTTGTCATTTCATTCTCCAGTTCATTTTACAGATGAAGAAACTGAGACAAGGAAGATTAAGTGACTTGCCCAGGGTCATACAGCTAATACGTGTCTGAGATCACATTTGAACTCAGGAATGTGAGTCTTTATAATTCCAAACCTAGAAATGGGAGGTGTAATTATTAGTGCAGAGGAAGTCAAATGAACGACTTTTTATAGAATGTATCTAAAGAAGGAAGGAACTTTAGGAACCATCTAGGAGAAACTTCTCATTTTACAGATGGAGAGACAAGTCTAGGCTCACACAGGCAGTGAACCCTCAGAGGCATAATTTGAATCTAGGTCCTATGACTCCAAAGCTACTCTTCTATCCCAATTATGCTGAGAAAATAATTCTCCGGCTAGTTCTTCCTGTCTATAGAAGAAAGAATAAGAAAAAGTGAGTTTAAATAGGAAAAGCTAGGTGATTCAGTGGATAGAAAGCCAGGTGTCTGGAGTAAGGCAGACCTGAGTTCAAATTTGGCCTCAAGATACTTCCTAGCTGTGTGATCCTGGATGAGTCACTTAACCCCCATTGCCTAGTCATTACTGCTCATCTGCCTTGGAATCAATACTTAGTATCAAGTCTAAGACAGAAGGTTAGGGTTTAAAAAACTTTAAAAAAAAAAGTGAAATTAAACAGCAGATAGAATGCTGGTCTTGAGGTCAAGAAGACCTGGGTTCCAAACCAGCCTCCTACACTTGCTAGCTGTGTGACCCTGGGCAAATGATTTAATGAGTTTCAAAATCTTCATCTAGAAAGTGGGATTGGTGATAGCAAGGAGGCACCTATTTGTAAGGCTCACATGAGATAGTATGCACACATTCTGAGCTCTGTAAACTTTCAAATGCTGTGTAAATGCCAGTAATAACCAGAATGATGGGAGGCATCCTCCTGTCAGAAAGAACCAGATTTTAATCCTGCCTCAAGCCCCTACTGTTTGTGTGACCCTGGTCAGGTCACTTAACTTCTCTGGGCCTCAATTTTCTTTTCTTTTTTTCTTTTTTAAAAACATTATGTGGGGGGGGGGGGGCAGCTGGGTAGCTCAGTGGATTGAGAGTCAGGCCTAGAGACAGGAGGTCCTAGGTTCAAACCCGGCCTCAGCCACTTCCCAGCTGTGTGACCCTGGGCAAGTCACTTGACCCCCATTGCCTACCCTTACCACTCTTCCACCAAGGAGCCAATACACAGAAGTTAAGGGTTAAAAAAAAACATGATGTTTTGGCTTTATTTTTATTATTATTATTTTAAAACCCTTACCTTCCATCTTGAAGTCAATACTGTGTATTGGCTCCAAGGCAGAAGAGTGGTAAGGGTAGGCAATGGAGGTCAAGTGACTTGCCCAGGGTCACACAGGTAGGAAGTGTCTGAGGCCGGATTTGAACCTAAGACCTCTCATCTCTAGGCCTGGCTCTCAATCCACTGAGCTACCTAGCTGCCCCCAGCTTTATTTTTTAAAGAATAAAATATTCCATCAAAATGAGTCTATTTGTTACAGGGATGTGGTAAACTGTTTCAAAACACATTCTCTAGTATTATGAGAAGACTGACAGAATGACATTCCTCCCTTGCCCCATATTTAACTTCATTGTATTTTTTTTTTTATTTTAAACCCTTAACTTCTGTGTATTGACTTTATAGGTGGAAGATTGGTAAGGGTAGGCAATGGGGGTCAAGTGACTTGCCCAGGGTCACACAGCTGGGAAGTGGCTGAGGCCGGATTTGAACCTAGGACCTCCGGTCTCTAGGCCTGACTCTCAATCCACTGAGCTACCCAGCTGCCCCCATTGTATTTTTTTCTGAAGGGCTTATGAAATGCAAATGGGGCTCAGTTTTCTGATCGGTAACATGGGGATAATAATAGCACCAGACTGTTGTGAGGATTCCATGAGATAATCTATGTAAAGAGATTCGCAAACCTGAAAGTATAATCTAAATATGAACTAGTATAATCTAATCTAAGGGAATGAGGTTTAGTTTGAAATCTGTTCCCAAGAAGTCTTTAATAATAATAAAAGTTTTTATCTGAGTGAGATGCTTAGAGTATGCACCTTAGATTAAGAAGACCTTATGGTCTGGCTGGGGAATAAGGATCTGGTCCTAGTTTGGGTATTAACTAGACTATTCCAACTTGAAGGAGATATCCAACTTCCATTTTGTCCTCAGTTTATCCATCTTGGCTTTTTATATACACATATGTATTATATATATTATATATGTAGAGCCACTTTTCTAAAAAAAAAAATCACTTGCCTTCTGTCTTAATTCCAATTGGAAATCAGAAGAGTGGTAAGGGCTAGACAATGGGGGTTAAGTGACTTGCCCAGGGTCACACAGCTAGGAAGTGTTTGAGGCCAGGACCTCCCATCTCTAGGCCTGGCACTCATTCCACTGAGCCACTCAGTTGTCCCCACTCTCTATTTTTTAAAGGCAAGCAGGGTTAAATGACTTGCCCAGGGTCACACAGCTAGGAAGTGTCTGGGGCCAGATTTGAACTCAGAAAAATGACTTCCTGCTTTCAGCTTGGCATTCTATCCACTGTGCCACCTAGCCGCCCATTCTCTTCCTCACTCAAACATTTTTGCTTTGTGGTTTCACTGAGAAAGGGAAGAACTCCTGTGGGAGGAAAATCCCTCTACCAATGGAGGTGGGCACTTTCTCTTCCATTAATTGACTAAGTGAGTTGCCAGAGGACTGAGAAGTTAATGAACTCACCCAAGGTCTCATAGCCGGTATGTGTTGAAGGCTGTGCTGAACCAGGTCTATGTGTCCATTTACCCAGTGCCTCTCCCTTAACATCGCTCCAAAGATTACCTGCATCTGACTTTGTCTGCTTTGTGTTTTCCAGAACCATGTGAGTCTCACCCTTGGAGCGTGGGCTAAACCAGACCTTGGAGAATCTGTCTCCTCTCCCTACCCCCCTCAGAATGGAACAAAAGAGACCTTGGCCTCGGGTCCCAGACTCCTATGGTCGGCCGCTGGTTCTGTTCTCGGTAGTTTGGGCTCTGCTCTTACCCCTGACCGCCGGCACATCCCCACTCAGCACCTTCCACTCAGAGAACAGAGACTGGACCTTCAACCACTTGACGGTGCACAAAGGCACGGGGGCCGTGTACGTGGGGGCCATCAACCGGGTCTACAAACTATCGGGAAACTTGACCATCCAGGTGGCCCATAAGACGGGGCCGGAGGAGGACAACAAGTCCTGCTACCCACCCCTCATCGTCCAGCCCTGCAGTGAGGTGCTCACGCTCACCAACAATGTTAACAAGCTGCTCATTATTGACTATTCTGAGAACCGCCTGCTGGCCTGCGGGAGCCTCTACCAGGGGGTGTGTAAGTTACTCCGCCTCGACGACCTCTTCATCCTCGTAGAGCCCTCCCACAAGAAGGAGCACTACCTGTCGAGCGTCAACAAGACGGGCACCATGTACGGCGTGATCGTGCGCTCCGAGGGAGAGGACGGCAAGCTGTTCATCGGCACGGCGGTGGACGGCAAGCAGGACTACTTCCCAACACTCTCCAGCCGCAAGCTTCCCCGGGACCCAGAATCCTCGGCCATGCTGGATTATGAGCTCCACAGCGATTTTGTCTCCTCTCTCATCAAGATCCCCTCGGACACCCTGGCCCTGGTCTCCCACTTCGACATCTTCTACATTTACGGTTTCGCCAGTGGCAGCTTCGTCTACTTCCTCACCGTCCAACCGGAGACGCCGGAAGGTGTGGCCATCAATTCGGCTGGTGACCTCTTCTATACCTCCCGCATCGTGCGGCTCTGCAAGAACGACCCCAAGTTCCATTCCTACGTCTCATTGCCCTTCGGTTGTACCCGAGCTGGGGTGGAGTACCGCCTTCTGCAGGCTGCCTACCTCTCCAAACCTGGAGACTCTCTGGCCAGGGCTCTGAACATCAGCAGCCAGGATGATGTTCTCTTTGCCATCTTCTCCAAGGGGCAGAAGCAGTATCACCACCCTCCTGATGACTCGGCCCTCTGTGCCTTCCCCATCCGGGCCATTAATACCCAGATCAAGGAACGTTTACAGTCTTGCTATCAGGGGGAGGGCAACCTGGAACTCAACTGGCTGCTGGGGAAAGATGTCCAGTGCACCAAGGCGGTAAGGACTCTATCGACTCCCTTCTCTTCTAGGGCTGGATTTTCTGAGCTAGCAATTTCCCATTTGCCTTCCCTGTCAATCTCTTCATACTCTTCTCACCACATCTACGTATCTCTGAGGCTCCGAAAGGGTCTAGAGTTCAAGAATCACGTTGCCAATATATTACCAGGGAGCATAATACTTTGCATATAGGCATTATTCCATGAATATTTCTTGAAAGACAGCATGACGTAATGAATAGAGTGCTGAACCAAAAGTCAAGGCCTGGGTTTGAATCCCGATTCATCCCCAGCTAAAGCACTTAATGTCTCAGTCTCAGCTTTCTCATCTGTAAAATGGAATTAATGATAATCCTCACAGGGCTGATATATAAGGATCAAATAAGAAACTATATATAAAGTGCTTTGCAAACCTTAAAGTGATCTATAAATGTCAACTATTGAGAGTAATTATTATAGTAATTATAATATATAATTATATTAATCTAAATTTTTGTTGCTATCATCATCATTATTAGTTGATTGGGCAAGATTAGGATTTGGCACTGGAAGAGATTTTAGAAACCATCTTGCCTGTTCCCCTCATTTTATAGAAGAGAAAAACTGGTCCCAGAGGGAAGTATCGATTTGCCCAAGTCATACAGTAGTAGAGTTGGGATTCAACCTAGATCTTCTAACTTCATATCCTGTGCTTTTTCCACTACATCTTGATAATTTCTTAAAACCCTTATCTTCCATCTTAAAATCAATACAGTGGTGGGGGCAGCTGGGTAGCTCAGTGGAGTGAGAGTCAGGCCTAGAGACAGGAAGTCCTAGGTTCAAACCCGACCTCAGCCACTTCCCAGCTGTGTGACCCTGGGCAAGTCACTTGACCCCCATTGCCCACCCTTACCAATCTTCCACCTATGAGACAATACACCAAAGTACAAGGGTTAAAAATTAAAAAAAAAAAATCAATACAGTGGTACATTGGCTAAGAGGAATTAGGGGGATTTTGGGGAGAGGGAAAGAACATGAAACATATAACTATGGGAAAATGTTCAAAATTAAAATTAAAAATAAAATAAAATAAAAAAATTAAGTCAATACAGTGTATTGGTTCCAAGGCAGAAGAGTAGTAAGGCTAGGTTGGAGGGACCATGGGCTCAGCCAGGATGGCAAGTCTTTTTCAGGTTTCCTTCTGAAACCAGTTTAGACATATTCCAGTGGGACTAGCATGAGTCTTCCTTAACAGATGGGCAACTCAGGCATTCTAAAGGGAATGACAGGATGCTGTAGGCTATAGCCTATATGACAAAGCCCCAAACTTGGCTGGGCAGAAGGTGATCTGAGTACAGTATGGCTTACTGGAAACAAAAGGAAAATACATCAACAAAAATTAACAGACTCAGGTCTGTTTTGGAATTTGATCTGGCCTTCCCAAGACCAGTAAGAAGCCTTCACCTTTTATGATGATTTAAATTTTTTTTTAACCCTTACTTTCCATTTTGGAATCAATATTATGAATTGGTTCTAAGGCAGAAGAGCAGTAAGGGCTAGGCAATCAAGGTTAAGTGACTTGCCCAGGGTCACATAGCTAGGAATGCCTGAGGCCAGATTTGAACTCTTGTCTTTCCATCTAAGGGCCTGGCTCTCTATCCATTGAGCGGCTACTTAGCTACCTAAGTTCTGACCTCTTAGAGCCATTAGTCAGTACTATTGGGAGTGTTACTTTGATCTGAACCCCTTCCTTCTGAGGTCTTCTCACTCCACTAAGTTCCTAATTATTCCCCATGATCTACAACCTTTAGGAAAAAAGTCGAGACCAAATAGGCAGTATTCCTTCTCCATGCTACCAGAAGGAACTTCCTCCTCCTCCTTCTCTTCTTCCTCCTCCTTATAAAACAAAGTCTTGTTTTAGGGGATGGGTGAGCATTGCTTCTGTTAGTGAAAGAGACTGAATGAGATGAGCTGGAGTAGATTTGGAATAGAAAAAGAGGAGATGATGAAAAAATCATACAAGGGAAAGCTGGAGGTAATACTAGGGTTAATTCTCCCTTGCTTCACTCAGAGGGTGTTCCCACAGAGCAGAAGTGGGCCTTGTCAGGAGGAAACTGCAAATTCCTGCTTTCGAGCCAGAGGAGAGAGGAAACCGACACCCTTCTTTGCTCCTGTATTGATACAGGGAGACGTGGAGACAGGCCCAGACTTGTTATATAAGGAGGATGAGGACACAGGAGAGGGAGGAAGACAGCAAGGGTCTCCCTATAAGGACAGAAATAAGAATAACAACAAACAAATGCCTTTTACTCGTACACTGCTGTACGGTGGCTCACAAAGTATTTTCACATACATTCACTCCACTGACTTTTGCAACAACTCTGTGAAGGAAACAGGAGAGGTATTATTATCTTCATTTTACATATGAGAAAATAAAGGCTAAGAGTTAGGTGACCTGTGCAAGATCACTGAACTAATAAGTGGTGGAGGGAAAACGGGCAGGAAGTACAGTGAAAAGCTCAACGAATTTAGATTTATGAGTTGTTGTTCAGTCGTTTTTCAGTCATGACTAAGATACTGGAGTGGTTTGCCATTTCCTTCTCCAGATCATTTTGCAGATGAGGAAACTGAGGCAAACAAGGTTAAGTGACCCTGGGCAAGTCACCCAGCTAGTATCTGAGGTCAGATTTGAACTCATGAAGATAAGTCTTCTTGACCACAAGTCTGGTATTATTTCTACTGTGCTACCTGGTTGCCCTTCAAGTAATGGAACATGAGTTTACATTCTTGCTCTTAATTTGGGCAAGTCATTTAATTTCTCAGAGTGCTTCCAGCTCCAGATCTTTGATCCTATGGCTCAAATCAAGGTCATGTGACTTAAAGGTCATTGCTCTCAGAAAGTCAGAATGACCAGCCCCTTGCCCCTTTCCCTTTGCCTCCAATTATGATGGTTTGACTTGATGACAACATGGTGAAGGGGAAATGGAACAGGGAGGGAATTTCAGCACAAAAACCCAGGGTCATAGTCTTAGAGCTAGAAGAGACCTCAGAGGTCATCTAGGCCAATTTCCCCATATTCTATGAATAAACTGAGAACATCATCAAGCCCAGGACTGACTTGTTCATTTAGACATCAAGGACCTGGTACTCGACCCCTGGATCAATGATAAACCTGGAGGTTAAGATGGAAATGGATCTGAACTTCAGAAAAGAACACTCTCCAGGTCGCCTCTCCATGGGACAAGGGGAAGGAGGGAAGGAATGGTAGAGGAAACAGGGAGCCAATGGCCAGACAATATCTATGATGAAACAATTTGTCTTCTATTTGCTGCCTGATTATTATGTAGCTCCAGTCAGACATTCCTCAATACTTCAAAGGTCTGGGATTTCATTGTTATACATGTACTTGAGGGCCTTCCCTTTACAGATATAGATTGTGGCAAAGGTAGGGAACAATTAGAGGAGCTAAGCAACTCAGTGGATAGAGAGCCAGACCTAGAGATGGGAAGTTCTGAACTCAAATGTGGCCTCAGTCACTTAACCCCTATTGCCTAACCTTCACTGCTCTTCTGCCTTGGACCTCATACCTAGTATTGTTTCTAAGACAGAAGGTAAAGGTTTAAAAACCAAAGAGTGGAGGTCTATATCCTACAACCTGTCTCCCTAAGCCCAGGGCCTGTGATTTCAGCCCTGTTGGAAAACTTGAATTAGAGGGAGATGGGCTTCTCTAGTCTCTGTGGCTAAAAGAACTCATCAAGTGACCAGTCAGTCATCCTTAGCTCTGAACTTAGCCCATCACTGGGCTCCACTTGCAACCTTGACATCATGGAAGGGCCCTCCAAGGTCATCTCCTTTGAAAAGCCAAGACCCTAACTCAATTATGATGAAGTCCTAGGTAAATTTGGGCCTAAGGAACTCCCCATATAGATAAGTTTTCATTCCATAAATGTTAGCTACTTATTACATGTAAGGAGTCTCAGGGCTGAACACTGAGCATTCAGATATGTATGCAAAAACATGAGCATGTGTATGAGGTGTATGTCTATATACATTAAACATGTATGTACACACATGTAACATACCCCAACAAACCTGCCTATATCCACACACGTATATAACATTAATATGTATAATACATACATATAAAAGTAGATACTTGTACATATAAATTATGAACATATGTAAGTTTTAAGTATGTAGTTTTAAATGGGGATTCAGTCTTCAGAAGAAGGATGGTACAACCCAAGGCTCAGGGGTTGGAGATGACAGGACAAGAATAAAGAATAAAGATGAGTATAATTTGTCTGGAATATAAGCTATATGAGGGAGAATATTAAGAAAGAGGGCCAGAAATGTAAATGGGAGCCAGATGGTAGAGAATCTGGAAAGCCAGAATCAGGAGTTTCTACTTTGTTCAATAGACAATGGAGAACAGCTAAAGGTTTCTGAGTTAGGGAGCAAAGTGATTCAAGAAGTGCATTAGTATTACTCAGGCATCTGTGCAAAGGCTGCACTGGAGCAGGGATAGACTGGAACAGAATGACCAGTTAAGAGACTATTGAAGTAGTTGAAGTAAGAAGGGATGATATAACAAACAAAGGTGCCTATGTAGAAGGGGAATTGACAGGACTGAGAAACCATAGGCATCTTGGTATTCCCAGAGCATCACATAGTGTTTTACATATAGTAATTACTTAATAAATGTTCATTGAATTAAATATGGGTTCCATGAATTCTGGTATCTAGCCTCAGAGTCAATAAAGGGAGTCAAGGGAAGGAGTAATATAGACTGGGAAATTTAGGTTCAATAACATTGTCTCCCAAGAAACTGAAGAAATGAGATATGTGTGTGTGTGTGTGTGTGTGTGTGTGTGTGTGTGTGTGTGTGTGTGCAGAAACTGGGATTATATAGCAAATAAGGGTCCAAGGCAGGATTTGACTCTAGGTCCAATATTTTGCCCAACACACCAACCTGTTGTGTCATTAAGGATAGTGGATCATAGACACAGAGCCATCTACTCAGAGAGCTTCTAATCCAACCATTTCACATTCAGGAAAGGAAATTTAGGGCTTTGAACCTATGCCCATCCAGGGGTACTTCATCTTTCCCTATGACATGGAAGGCTGGTTTACTTGAGCTAACCAGCTCATCCCTGACTCTGTTGCCAACACACTTATGTATATAGGAAGAGTAATAGCAGCAGCAATAGTAGTGGTAGCAGTAGATGTAGTGGTAGTAGTACAAGTAGTGGTGGTAGTGGTAGTGGTAGTAGTAGTGGTAGTAATGGTAGTGGTAGTAATAGTAGTAATGGTAGTAGTAGAAGTAGTGGTAGTAGTAATAATAATAGTGGTGGTGGTAGTGATGGTGGTGGTGGTAGTAGTACTAGTAGATATGTGTAGCAGCAGCAGGAACAAGAGTAATAACAATAACTGGCATTTACGTAATTTATTATAGTTTTCAAAGTGCTTTAAATACATGCTCTCCTTTCAGCCTCACAATAATCCTATGAAGTAGCACATCTTCCATATGAAGAACATGAGGCCTAGAGAGATGAAGGAGAAGGTGATGTCACACAGAAGGTTAAGTGGCAGAGCTAGGTTACTAACCCCAAGCTTCTGACCTCACATCCAGGGTTCTTCCATTACACTCCTCTCTCCCAAGCTGCTGCAGAGGGTTCAAAAAATGGCTCTTCATTGCTGAGGGTAGGATGTCTGGGGGGAGGAGGTTCCTCTGGTGCTTTCTACGATTCCCACAATAGTCATTTCCTTCCCCCTCAATTTGGACAAGACTCATTTCCGTACCAGGAAGGAGCTGCTAAGGGAGAATTAAGTGTTATTTCTCTGGCCTACCTTCCATTGCCTTTCAGTATGGAACACTTGGCAGTGATCAACCATCAAGTTTGATGTGCCTGCTAAGGTTCATAAAGCTCCTATCCTGTGCTTGTGTCCCATGGTAGGCTTGAGGAAGAGGATGTGTTATATGGAGTTCAGAAATACATGGCACAACCTTTTCCTTCCAAAAGCTTGCAGTCAACCAGATTGGATTTTGGGATCATTATATTTTAAAACTGTAGAGATAATCTAGAGTCAGAATTTTTAACCTTTATTGGATCCTGGATTCTTCATGAGGCCGGTGTAATGTCTTTTAAATACATAAAACAAAATACATGGGATTGTATTAAAGTTCAGTTATCAAAGTATTTTAATATAATAATATAAATGACTTAAAAAAAAAAACAAGTTAATGGGGAGAGACAGTTAGGTGACTCAGTGGATTGAGAGCCAGGCCTAGAGTCAAGAGATCCTGGGTATGACCCCAGACACTTCCTAGCTGTGTGATCCTGGGCAAGTCGATTAATGCCCAATGCCTAGCTCTTACCACTCTTCGACCTTGGAACCAATATATAGTATTGATTCCAAGATGAAATGAAGGCTTGTTTTTGTTTTTGTTTTTTAATTTTAACACACTCCAAGTTAAAAATGAAATGATCTAGTTCCATCTTGATAGAATGGATATCAAATATGTATTGGATTCCCAGCTGTGTGACCCTGGGCAAGTCACTTGACCACCATTGCCCACCCTTACCACTCTTCCACCAAGTAGCTAATACACAGAAGTTAAGGGTTTAAAAAAAAAATATGTATTGGAGACCAAAGACTAATGTTCAACTTCTGCTTCCAATACTTTGTTGTTGAGTGGCACTTGGCAAATCATTTTCTGAGCCTCAGTTTTATTATCTGTGGGCTGGAGTACTCTTACTATCTTTCTCCTCAAGTTGCTCTGGAGAAAGAACTTTTGTTAAATTCAAAGTGGCACATAAATATGCGCTAGTATCTAGTGAATCAAATTTCTTTATTTTGTAGATGGAGATCTATAGATGGAGATCTTTACATATAGATAAAGATAGAGATATTATGTATCAAAATATAGAGGTATAAGCAGCCACAGAAGGTGCTGATCCAACATCTCATTTTACACATAAAGAAACTGAGACCCAAGAAAGGTAGATGACTCAGTAAGATGACACAGTAAATGTAGAGGCAAGATTTGAACCCAGATCATTGAGGTCCAGATAAGTCAGTAGTGCCTTGCACAGAATAATAGGTGATATGTAAATGCTGAATTTGAATTTACTTAACCAAGGTTGTTCCACTACTTGGTGACAAAGTCAAGATTAGAGTCCATGTCCCCTGACCTTTATCCTAGTACTTTTTTTTTTACAAATTCAATGTGAATTGGATATTGAGGATCCCTTGGAAGAGCTCTGCTTACTACTAAAGGCATCTGGACAGAAGTATATGGCTTTCCACCCTAGTACCCCCACTCTCTGCCCTAAAAAAGTTACAAACATAAAAGATCAGAGAGATGTAAGGCCATCACCTTAATAATAATAATAATAATAATAATAATAATAACAATAGCTAACTTTTATATGTGCTCTGCATTGTGTTAGGTACTCTACAATTCTTATCTCATTTGATTCTCATAACAACCCTGGGAGATAGGTGCTATCACTATCCCCATTTTATAGATGAGGAAACAGAGGCAGACTGAGGTTAAATGACTTGGTCAGGATCATACAATCAGGAAGTAACCCAGGCCAGATTTGAGCTTCCTTAGTTTAGGCATGGAACTTTAACCATTGTGCCACCTAACTGCCCCAAGAATTCTCCTACCCTAGAGGAGTCTTTCTCATTCTAGCTTTAATGTACAACATCACCTAAATATAGTCCCTTCTCTCCAGGTCAGGACACAGTCACAACCTTGATCACCTCTCACATGGAGCACACTAAAATAGCCTTCTAACTGGCTTCCCTGCCTCAAGTCTCTCTTCACTGTTGGCTTGTGGTATCAAACTCATATAAAAAGAGTTCTCTGTGGGCCACATATAGCAATCCCATATAAGTAAACCACAAATCAACATTATTTATACTGCATTGTAGTATTGTTTGTTTTGCCAAACAATTTCCAATTCCATTTTAATCTAGTTCACAAGTTCTAGAACTGAAGTTTTGCCAGAGGATACGTCTGGTTTAGCCCATCCTCCATTCAGCTGCCAAACTGATTTTTCCAAAAAGTTTTTTGCCAAACTGTTTTAGACATGTTCAATTCTTTATTACCCCATCTGGGGTTTTCTTAGCAAGGATAATAAAATGGTTTGCCATTTCTTTTTCCAGTTTATTTTGCAGATGAGGAAACTGAGGCAAACAGGAGTAAGTGACTTGTCCAGAGTCACACCTCTAGGAAGTATCTGTGGTGGGATTTGAACTCAGGTCTCACTGACTTTAAATGCTAACCAGAGGACTTTATATTTGGCCCTGGAGGAAGTACAGGGTCACTGAAGTTTTTTGAGTGAGCAGGGGAATGAAGTAGCTACTTTTTAGAAACTAGGGTAGTTAGGTGGCACAGTGGATAGAGCACTGGACTTGGAATCAGGAAGCTTCATCTTCATTAAGTTCAAATCCAACCTTCAGACACTTACATGGGTCTTTCATACCTTTCCAGTCTTATTACACTCCTCCATGCACTTAGATCCAGCTATACTGGCCTACTTGCTGCTCCTTGAAAACAAGACTCCATCTCAAATCTCTGTGCCTTGGCACTGGCTGTCCCATATACCTGGAATGGTCCCCATCTTCACTTCTGCCTCCCTACTTCCCTGTTTTCCTGCAAGATCCGCTCAAATCCAACCTACTACAGGAGACCATTCCTGGTCCACACTAAATCCTAATGCCTTCCTCTCTCAGATTTCCTTCCAGCCATACTGTACAAATCTTGCACATCCCTACTTATTTACATGTTGTCTCCCCCATTAGAATGTAAACTCCTAGGACAGGAACCGTTTTTTGCCTTTCTTTGTCTCTAGAACTTGGCACATTGCCTGACACATAGTAAGTGATAAATAAATACATGTTGACTGACTGAATAAAGATGAGGATACAGAAGGCAGGGAAGTAAAATGACCAGAAGTTCCCTGCCCTTTAAAGGGAGACTACATAATAACACCCCCTGATGACAGGAAAATCTCAGTGGCCTTTGGGGGAAAGGAAAGGAGAGGACATGGGATGTAGGGCCCTTGGGGGCTCCTGTTAGTATACCACCCAACAAATATTTTAATGAAGCACTTACCATGTATATAGCATTATGCTAACTCTTGGGGCAGACATAAAATTTAAGTAAGGTAAAGTCCCTGCCTTTAAGGACCTTACAATCTAGTAGAATGATAACAACAGAAGGGATAACTCTAAAACACAATAGGGTTGTTTGTTGTTTTGTTTTGTTTTTAACTCTTACCTTCTGCCTTAGTATGAGTTCTAAAACAGAAGAGTGGCAAGGGCTAGGCAACCAAGGTTAAGTGACTTGTCCAAGGTCACACAGCTAGGAAGTATCTAAGTCCAGATTTGATCCCAGGTCTTCTGAAATCCAGACCTGGCGCTTTATCACCTATGCTACTGCCCTGAAAGAATATTATTTGATAATTGCATTGGAGAGTTACAAAACAAAGTCCTTTGCTCACTGGTTCATGCATTGGTTGATATGTGAGGTCTCAGGAGGAAGACTCTTATGGACCAGGAGAATCAGGGAATTTTTTTTTTAAACCCTTGTACTTCGGCGTATTGTCTCATAAGTGGAAGATTGGTAAGGGTGGGCAATGGGGGTCAAGTGACTTGCCCAGGGTCACACAGCTGGGAAGTGGCTGAGGCTGGGTTTGAACCTAGGACCTCCTGTCTCTAGGCCTGACTCTCACCCCACTGAGCTACCCAGCTGCCCCAGGGAATCTTTTTTTTTTAAGGAGTTTCAAATGATGTCCAAAAGGCTCCTGATCCACAGTGAATCTAGATAATGGAAAAACCAAAAATGCACTTCAACATTACAAGTAGTCACTAGTCACCTTCCCCATAGTGACTTAGTGACAATCTTAGATGAATGATAGTGAATCATGTTCACAACATCATAAGATCATAGATTTAAAGCTAGGAAAGGACCTCAGAGGTCATCTAATCCAAATCCTTTCATCTAATAAATCATTCCTTGGGGGCTCTTGGACACCTCTTCGTAGGGTCCTGTGAAATCTCTCTGTGGGTCAATGAATAGTTCTTTTTTTAATCAATCTAACAACAAAAAAAACCCCAAACACCCATTTATTAAGTATTTAACATTTCCAGGTAATCGAGGATGAGGGACAGTCTTTCCCCAGGAGGCTTCTTTATCCAGTGATGGCAACTGAGTATAGCAGGTATCTCAGGCTTGAGGGAAATGACCATTTTCTGTCCTCATCTTTACTCACAATTGTCCTTTCCTTCTTTTCCAGCCGGTCCCCATAGATGACAATTTCTGTGGCCTGGACATCAACCAGCCTTTAGGGGGCTCCACTCCGGTGGAAGGGCTAACCCTCTTCACTACCAGTCGGGACCGAATGACATCAGTCGCCTCCTATGTCTACAATGGCTACAGTGTGGTTTTTGTAGGCACCAAGAGTGGCAAGCTGAAAAAGGTAGGCACTTCAATGCACTCCAGGTGTCTCAGTGGGATTTGGATAAAGATGCTGGCACTAGGATTTTCTGAAAAACCACAATAGGAATGACTTAACTAATGATAGGCAATTCAGAGTGGGCAAAGAGTGCAATTTGTGGACCAGCTAGAACTTTTTTTAAAACTTCGGATTGGCTTCCTCTACCAACTAGTGTGGCTCCATCCCTTACCTCCTCTTGCCATGATCTTGTGGGGTTTTGTTTGTTATTGCTGTAAATATAATTTATTGATAGCTTTTGTTCTGCATCATCTGAATTTCCCCCCGACTCTCTTTCCCTTCCACTCTTCCAGAAGACCATACCTTATAAAGAATCTTTGAGAAAAAATTTCAGCTAAATACATCAATACAACAACAACAAAAAAACGGATTTTATATGCAATGTCTCACACCTGTCTACCATTATCCTGTTAGTTCGTCATTCCAACCTGTTGAGACAATGAGAAAATCTTGATTGTGTCATCCAATGTGTTAGCTCTCCCTTCCAACTTCATGCCATTCACAAATTGGATGAGTATGCAGTCTACGCCTTCAGCCAAATCTTTGATAAAAATGTTGAACAAACCATCACTTGGTGGCTGTCCAAGGAATTAAAACTCATTTTCCTCTTTCTGTAAGCTACAAAGGTACATCTTCTTGGAAGTTGGGGGACAAGAACCAAACAGAAATTAATACCAAATAGGAATAATTTTTATGATCTGCTTTCACATTATTTCAACTATAACTGATCCCTTAACTCTAACTGGTCTAGACCAGTGATGGGCAAACTTTTTAAAGAGGGGGCCAAAGGAAAGGAAATGCTCATCTGTCAGTCTATTTCTAAGGCAACTCTTTCGAAGTTTCATTGTATTATATCCTACTCATTGTATTCGTCAGATTAGGAATAATGTCCCACAGCGGGATAGAACATTTCAGGGGGCCACATCTGGTCCGTGGGCCGTAGTTTGCCCATCACTGGTCTAGATAATAGAGGGGGCAGCTGGATAGCTCAGTGGATTGAGAGCCAGGCCTAGATACGGGAGGTCCTAGGTTCAAATCCAGCCTCAGACACTTCCTAGCTGTGTGACCCTGGGCAAGTCACTTAACTCCCATTGCCTAGCCCTTATTGCTCTTCTGCCTTGGAGCCAATGGACATTATTGATTCCAAGACAGAAGGTGAGGGTTAAAAAAAAAATTTTTTAATAGGTAACAGAATTGATCACAAGTGGTTTTGTTTTGGTTTGGTCTTTTTTGGGTGCCTGCTTGGATGCAGAGAGGCTGGTCGAAGCTGAGTAGGGCTGTAAAAGAGTGCAGGTCTTGGAGTCAACCAAGTTCAAGCCCCAGCTCTGATAATTGTCAGTATCCACAGGCCTCAATTTCCTTGACTGAAAAATGGAATAATAATAATTTTAACTTGCAGAGTTATTGGGAAGATAAAATTAGATAATGTATACAAAGTGCTTTGTAAACTTTAAAGCCTAATATAACGTTAGTAATTATCATCATCACTGCCAATTGTGCTACATGTGTTATTATGAGAAAGTGCTTTGTAAATCTTTAGCACCATATAAATTTGATTCGATTCAATAAACATTTCTTAAGGCCCTACTGTACTAGATGCTAGAGGTAACAGAAGCAGAAGCACATAGTCCCTGCCCTCAATGAACATACAGTTGGATAAGAGTGTTAGAGGAAAGGACAGATAAACCAGTGCTAATATCAGCTATAAAACAATCATTTCAAAGGATGGTCCAGGTACAGTGTTGTTGTTGTTGATGTTGATTTTAACCCTAACTTTCTGACTTAGAAGCTATACCAGGGATTGGTTCTAAGGCAGAAGAGCAGTAAGGGCTAGGCCAGCATTGATGAACCTTTTAGAGATCGGGTGCCCAAACTGCACCTTCCAGCTGCCTATGAGTACCCCCAAATCACCCCAGAGAGCAAAGAGAGGAAGTACTCACATTGGGTTGCTGGACAGAGAGGCAGGGCATGTAAAAAATGTCCTCGGGGTGGTGGAGAGGGAGAACAGGAAAGCCCCCTTTATGCCACCTGGGCACTCATGCCCCCTCTTCGCCAACACAAGGCTAGGCAATGGGAGTTAAGTGACTTACCCAGGGTCACACAGGTAGGAAATATCTGAGGCTAGATTTGAACCCAAGTCTTCCCATTGCCAGACCTAGCTCTCTACCCACTGTGCTACCTAGCTGCCCCCAGGTAAAGTGTTAGGGAAAACCTGTAGAAGAAAAGATAACTTTCTTCTTAGGAAGATAAGGATGGAATAGTCAGTTAAAAAAAAAAGTATTTAATAGAAGGGGTATCATTTGAATTTAAACCTCAACAGGAAAGGAAAGAGAAATAGGGGAGGGAGGTTTATTCCATGCATAGGGAAAAAGTATGGTATAGAGGTTAGAAAATCTAGAATGAGAATGGGAAATGGAGAGTAGTCCAATTTGTCATGGGAGGTCTCATATAGTGGAAAAGTGGGCTCTGGGGTGAGTTAATTTCCATTTCTTTTACTGCCTAGCTGTCTGAATTTGGGACAAGATGCTTAGCCTCCTTGGACCTCAATCTCTTCAACTATAAAAAGAGAAAGTTAGACTAGATATCTGCTGAAGTCCTTTCTTGCTCTAGATTAAAATCCTACAAAAGGAAGTTGTATAAAATAAGGCTATAATTATCTCCTTTCTACTCATCTACCATTATTGTTGTTGTTGTTGTTACTAAAACTCATAATAATAATTTCAACCCAACTAAGGTCAGGGTGTGGTTGTTGGTACACCACAAATCCAGGATAGATGGGTAGGTTTGCCTGGGGTTTCCATTTTTCCTCTCCTTCTCCAGCTGGATGAAGCCTCGCACCCTGCCCTGGGAGCCTGGGTAGCATGCAGTCTGCTGAGCAGCTTTTCCAGCCCATGGTGACATCACCAGCTAGAGGGTTCAGGCTGTCTGACTCTGGCAGCCGGGGAGGCCACTCTTGAGATAGGCTAAAGCCAACAGCTTGTACCTGCTTGTCGAGCATTTAGGGCCGGGAGCAGGAGCACAATCTCAATCATTATGTGGGATTATAGGAGCAGCATTCTTTCCGGTCCCAGTTTAATCCTCCCTCCTCACCACCTGCCACTGAGAGCCTCTGTGGAGACCTCGCTGCATCTTCTCTTTGAGGCTAAGCCAGTCTTCTCTCTCCTCAAGACTCTGTTGAGGGTCTTAGAAGGGAAGGAATTTGGGAAGATTGGAAAGGAGGAGTAAGGAACCAGGAGAAGAAGAGCAGGCAGGAAGGAGCCCTGGGAAGAATCCCTGTAAAACTGCCAGGAAGGATTGAGAAAACAGATATGGGTTTGGCATGAAGGCAACAAACCTTCCAGATCTTGTCTGGCTCTCATGTCACTAGGGAACTCCCTTTAAGCCTTTCTCAATCCAATCAAGATGGTGTTCTGTTCCCTCCCTTTAATCTGCCCTTGTATTCCTTTAGATACACATGGAGGAAGTACCTAGGAAAGGTGCCCCCTACTTTCTTCTCTTAATCTGAGAGCTAAAACTAGTTTCTTAACACAGAGAGAGTTCAAAGAATCTTAAAAACATAGAATCAGGGGCAGCTAAATGGCCCAGTGGATTGAGAACCATGTCTAGAAATGGGAAGTCTTGGGTTCAAAGCTGGCCCCAGACACTTCTTGGGTGTGTAACCCTGAGCAAGTCACTTAACTACCATTACCTAGCCTTTGCTCTCTTCTGTCTTGGAACCAATATGCAGAAAAACCTTTAGAATCCTAAATCATCTGTCCAAGAAGTTCTTAACCTATTCTATACAATGGATCCCGTTGGCAGTCTAGTGAAGCTGACAGATCCCCTTCTCAGTATAATTTTTTAAATACATAAAAATAAAATATATCAGATTACAAAGGAAACAAATTACAGATTCCTTTCTACATCATAGCTTTCTCCGTGGTGGTCTCATTGCACCATGGGTCAGCATAAGAAATTAAATGGGATTTTTTTTGGTGTTTTGCGAAAGCTACAGGCAACATGTAGAGACTAGCAAATGACCCATAAAAGTCCAGAAATGCATAAAATATATGCATAGTATTGTATAATATCAACATAGTTTTTATTTTCATATTTTTTATTTTTTTCATACAGTATTTTTACTTAACATTGAACTACATGTAGCCTATGACCAAATATTTAACCCAAATTTTCCAAAAGGTACTATAAACACCCCATAAAAGAAAAAGAAAAAATTCAGACTTCTCTGATGCAAAAGGATAACCAAAAAATTTTATGTGGATTTTCCAGACCTGGAAAGTATAGTGCATTGTAGGGGGCGCTGCGCCCCTAACTCTGGTGACATGGAAGGGATACCTGTACATTGAAATATAGTTACAAAAATTTAAAAAAATCCAAAACTTCATAGTCCCTAGGTTAAGAATATCTGATTTAGTCCAACCCATTTATTTTACAAATGAGGAAACTAAGGCCCAACAAAATGATTTGCTCAAAGTCATACAACCATATTTAGGACCCAAGTCTCCTAACCCCCATCCTGTTGCTTTTCCTATTGATATCAGTGGGAGGGGCCAAGTATATTATTCTGGGACATATAACAGTATATGACAGAGTGAGCCGCCAGTGTGTTTCCTGCTGTGTGTCTCAATTTCTGGTGACCCTTTGAGTTGAAGAGAGGAAAGTATTGAGTTTGGACCTGAAGTCGAGCTCCAGCTCTGTTAATTTACTGTGTGATTGTGGACAAGTCAATTCTCCCTTTCTTGGACTCAGTTTCTTCACCTGTAAAGTTAAGGGGGCTGGTCTCTAAGGTCTTTTCCAATTCTAGAGCTATGTTACATTAGAATAATCCAGAGAAGAAGGGTTTGGCCACCATGGTTCTAAGCTGCCCCATGTCTGTTCACTTTTTGAACCCAAAATTTTTCTTAGGGCATTTCTCCAAACTGAATGCTCTCCTTGGATATGTTTAACTGACTCTGTAGGAAACATGGACCCAATTGTAAGGATCTAGGCAAGTCAAAGGGTTCAAGGGTGGAGCTGGGGAAACCACAGCCTGTGGGACACTTTCAGACTCATCAACTGGCTGTCCTTGTGATGTTGGCGTGTCCTTTACATGACTGTTTTTCCGACTTTATCACTCACCTCCTCTGTCCTACTCACCCTCTGCTTCCACATCCACCTCCCAGGGAGCTTTATGGCTCTGAAATTCCAACCTTATTCCTCACCCCACCCGGTAACTACCCCCCACTCCCACCTCCAAGCTTTCCAATGAAGCAGCCTGTCAGGAAGCCCTGGAATGTCCCCAGGAAATGCTTCTCAAGCCCGGGCCCCACAATTCTTTCAACATGGAAAGGGAAATAAAGAAGAAAATAGACAAGGGGGTGGGGTGGGGGGAGGAAAGCTGAGGGTGCTCAGCAAACAGTCATTTCTTCCTTTGCTGGGCCTTGCAGCTGTCAGCCTAGTCTGTCCCTGACCCATAGAAACAACCATCTCCATTGGGTGACAAACTTGAGCAACGAGAAACAAACTCACCAGCATCATCCCAATCTCCTCATCACTCCCAGGAGCCCAGATGCTGCAGGTGGTTTGGAGGTGTGAGCTTCATGGTGGGGCATCAGAGAAATCATTTGGGATGGGTCCTCTGATGTCATCTATCCAATACCCACCCCAGGAAGATGTTCCTCTCCAAGATCTCTAAGTGGCCATTTGTTCTTCAACTGAAATCATTCATTCCTTCATTCAGCATTTATTAAGTTCCTGCTTAATAGATAGTTAAGAGGGACTTGGGATACAAAAATAAAAAGCCAACATGATTCCAACCTTCAAGAAGCTGACATTGCTTGTAAGGACATATAGAGAAAATACGTTTTTGGAAATCTCCAAAAAATCAGAGCAATCAGAGATCTGGAATTGAAAGAGAATAAAGAGGCCCTCTCAGCCAACCCCCTTCTTTCATACCTGAAGAAACTGAGGTCCAAAGAGGTCAAATAACTGCCCAAAGTTATAAAGTTAGCAAGGGGCAGAACTGGAACTGGAACTCCAAGATTTTCTTTATAATTGGCCTATTATACATGATATATTATATATAATTATATACATTGAATCATATATGATATAATGTTATAATATTGGAATAAAACATTTGGGTGAAAAGAAACACAGATCCCTTCTGGCCACATATTGACTTAGAAAACCACAAATTAACATTATCTATGTTGTATTGTATTTTTTATTATTTTTATTTTGAATATTGAATATTTGAATATTTTATTTTGAATATTTGAATATTGAATATTTTTCCCAGTTACATATTTCATGTTCTTTCCCTCTCCCCCAAGCCCCCCTAACCCCTTTAGCCAACTCACAATTCCACTGGGTTTTACATGTATCCTTGATCAAGACCTAATTCCATATTATTGATAGTTGGACTGGAGTTATCATTTAGTGTCTACATCCCCAATAATATCCCCAACAGCCCATGTGGTTCAAGCAGTTGTGTATTGTGTTTTTATTTATTTGGTTAAACACTCCAAAATTACATTTTCCCCCTAAAATCCTTACTTCTGTCTTAGAATTCATCCTAAATATCCAATCCCAAGGCAGAGGAGCAATTTTGACTAGGAATTTGGAGTTAAGTGATTTACCCAGAGTCACACAGCTTGGGAGTCTCTGAGACCAGATTTGAACCCAGGATCTCCTATCTCCAGGTCTCACTTTCCATGCACTGAGCCACCCATTCACATTTTAATCTAGGAGGAGGTTTTAGGGGGATTTCATACCTTTGTGGCCTATTGAATCCACACCTCTGGTCTAAAAGTTAGCACTCTATGTATACTGACTTCAGGATTTGGAAACAGTACCTGGGTCCTACCACCTTCCATTACTACCTGTCTGACATTAGACAAGTCCCTTAAAGTCTATGAGGCTTACTTTCCTCCTCTGTAAAATAAGGGCATTACACTAGGGACGAGATGGCTTCTAAGGTCCCTCAACTTCTAACTAGATCTGGGACCCTGTGAACACTTAGTAGAACATTTAGAGAAGCAGTGGGTATAGAGAAAAGGATGATGGCCTTATAGAGGCCTGCTTTGAATTCTGATGACCCCTAGTCTGGAAGTTGTATAAACTAAGGAGGTCAGCTAAAGTGGTGTGTAGTGGATAGAGGGCTGGACTTTGAATCATGAAGACCTGAGTTCAAAACCCTCCTCAGACACTGATTAACTAGATGGTTCTAGGAAAGTCATTTAACCTCTATTGCCACAGTTTCCTTTTCTGAAAAAATGAAGATTAGAATAACACCTACCTCCCAGGCAGGATTAAATGAGATAATATATATAATTATCCAACTTTAAAGCAATTTATATTTATAAAAGTTTCTTCTCCTCCTCCTCCTCCTTTAATTTCTTTCTCTTTCTTTCTTTCTTTCTTTCTCTTTCTCTTCTTCTTTCTCTTCTTCTTCTTCCTCTTCTTCTAAATTTTGTCTTTCATTATAATCATTATTATCGAAAATCAGTGGCCAAACCATAAGAAACAATGAGCAGATTAACTTGGAAAGAATTACACGAGATAAAATTAAGAGTGAAACATGTAGAACCAAAAAAACATTCTAAACAGCTACAGATTTAATATTTGAAGACTAACTGGTGAATGTTCACCTCTAGAGAATGACCTGAGAAATGGAAACACAAAAGACATAATCTATATATACTGATCTATTTGCCAGATGATGCCTTCTATAGTATGGGAAAGGCTGAGATACCTGAAAATAAATTCCATTAATAAAAAAGGAAAAGAAAGTCCGTGGCAATGAGTTCTTGAGATTACCTAGAAACTACTAGGAACATAAAGATGTGAGTATTCTGAATGCAGCTACTATCGCTGTTGTCACTGCCCACCAACACTAATCTTGCGTACAGAGAAGTTCCAACCCTGGGTGCTGGGCCCTAAAGTACAATTACACAGAGAATGGTGTTCTCCCTGTCTTCTCCAAGCAATTAGAACCAGACATAAGAAAGTCCTTAATAAAGGTAATAACAGATCACATCCATAAAGCAATTTAAGGTTTGCAAATAGCTTTTAATCCATTATATCAGGTAAGCCCCACTACAGCCCTGTGAGACACTACAGGCATTTCAGGTGGGGATCCTCCCTTAGGTGGCGACCTAAGGATATATAGTTCAAAGATACCTTAAAGAAGTTAGGTGAGTGCCATGACTGGGATCAGGAAAACTCATGCTCCTGAGTTCAAATCCAGCCTCAGACACTTACTGGCAGTATGGTCCTAGGCAAGTCATTTAACCTGTGTGCCTTGGTTTCCTCATCTATAAAATGAGTTGTAGAAGGAAATAGCAAATACACTCCAGTATCTTCGAAAAAAAAAAAAACAACCTAAAAAAAATCCCAAATGGAGTCACAAAAAGTCAGACATGACTGAAATGACTGAACAACAAAAGTGGAACCCATTTATTTTAGAGGTGAACCTGAGGCCTAAAGGAATTCAGTGACTTATCCAAGGTCACTGGTAGCCACAGGGTTGAAATTTAAACACTGGTCCCCTGGCTCCAAGCCTAACACTGTATCTACTACACCAATGGGGTTAAATGTTAAACATTAATAGAAATTAAGTCACTAATCCATGCATAAGGACCCCTATAGGCTGCATGTTAACTTAATTTTAAAATGTGATATTACCTATGGCTTTTACATTTTTTATTATTTTGTTAAACATTTCCCAATTCCATTTTAATCTGGTTCTGGTGCTGGGAAGGGAGTATATTTGACACATCTATACTGTTTCATGATGCCTCAAATATTTTTTAAATAAATTTTTATTGATACCTTTTCTTTTAACAGTAGCAACTTTTCTCCTAGTATCCTTCCTTCTCCTCTTCTCAAAAAAAATCTCATACAACAAATAATTATTTTAAAAGGAAAAAAGAAAAGGAGAGGAGAGGGGGAAATCAGCAAAATTGATTCCTATATTCAAAACATCTGAAAAATATGCAGTATTTCACACCCATGGATTTCTCCCTCTGCAAAGGTGTGGGGGAGTGGGAAGGCATCTTCTTTGTGTGAGACTTGGTTTTTGTTTTGTTTTGTTTTGTTTTTACTATCATGCAAAACACACATCCATGCTGGCCACTGTTGTAAGAGCACTCATCCAAAACCAAAACCCTCCAAGTAGAACCCTAAATACACTAATGTGAAAGATAGTTTGTTCTTTCTAACTCTGCAATGGTCATTTTCGGTTTTTGTGGTTGCTGTTCCATTTACATTGTTGTATTTTCATGTATGTTGTTTTCTTAGCTCTGCTTCCTTCTCTTTGTATCAGTTCATGGAGGTCTTTCCACGCTACTACGTAATCATCATGTTTCCTATTTCTGGCAACTCAGTAATATTCCTTTGTATTCAGATACTGAAATGCATTTATCCATTCCTCAGTCCATGCGTTGCTTTAGTTATGATCCATTCCCCTTTACAGATGAGGAGATGGAAATAGGTCTAAATTCCAAAATCTAGATTTGAATCTAGGTCTTGCCTTCACTTGACTCCAGTGCTCCATCTAATACTTGTTGCTATTCATGAGTGATCAGATCTCTTTGCCAAATGATGCCTTCTATGATGTGAAGAGGACTGAATCCCATTTGGGGTTTCCTTGGCAAAGAGGCTGGAGTGGTTTGTAATTTTCTTCTAAACAGAGGCAAACAGGGTTAAGTGACTTGCCCAGGGTCACATAGCTTGGAATTGTGTGCAGTCAGATTTGAACTTGGGAAGATGAGTCTTCCTGACTCCAGACACAGTACCATCTAGCTGCTCTCTATCTACTACTACTGAATTCCATGGCTAAGGCCTCTTTTTTCCAACACACACAGAAATAAGTACCATTACGAAAGATGTCTCAGAGGCATGCAGGAAGAAAGAATTGGGAGGTTTTTTTACTGCAGTTTATGAAGTTTTGAAGCTAGAAAGAGACCTTCTAAAATCTGGATTTTATAAAGATTGGGATGTTGGTTAGAAAGGTCATAAAAATGGAAAAATCTCCTTCTTGGCCCAGTTGGGTTAGATATAGTGGTGTGGAGGTTGAAATGATGACCTCTTGCCACAATCCTTTAGAAAGGGAGCTTGATATAGTAGAAGGAACACTGGCATCCTTCCCTAGAATCAGAGGACCTGAATTCAAATCCTACCACTGGGTGACCAATGGCAACTGGAAATAATGGGCCTCACTTTCCTCATCTAAAATATGAGAAGATTCAACTAGCTGGCCTCCCTTTCAACCCAGGATCTATGATTCTCCCAGTGCTTTTGTTTCTAGGATTCTGGGTTGTGAGTAACCATCTGATGGTCCCCTGGGGCATTTTTGCAAATTCACAAGCTTTGCCCTTTGAAAACACATGAGGGGAGCCACTAGACTCTTGGCAACATCCCCATTCCCATTAGCTAACCATGACTGAGATGCCTGTGAAATTCCTAAGGAAAATTCTTCTGCCTTTCCCCAAGGAACAAACCAACACAAGGTCTCCGGTCCCTGGCTCACATGAAGCACTGACGTCACAATCCTATTATTCTCCTCTCTGTAATCTCACCAACATTTTATCTAACAAAGCTCTAGAAACTGACTTTCAGTTAATATGTGCTGGCTACAATCTCCCACCTGAGCCAAGAGCATTAACTCGCCCAAGCCCCAGGCTTATTGCTCAGGATTTTTGGCTTTGACCACCTTGTCTATGATCCAGCTGCCTGAGTTTGCCTCTTCCCATGTTCCTCACAGGCCCTACATCAAATTAGTGTTGTTATTACTCTACCCCACCTCTGCCCCCATTTCACAGATGAGAAGTGAGACCCAGAGGCATTATGGGATTGACCTAGACTCACAAATCCACCCTCATGGCAAAATTAGAGATCTGTGAATCATGGGATCAACTTTTGAAAAGCACCCACAATGTGCCAGGCACCATGCCAATTGCCGGGGATAACAAAAAGAGGTGAAGGTCCATCCCTGCCCTCAAAGGCCATATCCCCTTCTATAATATGGGGCTAATAATAGCACCCACCTCCCAGGATCAAATGAGATGATAATTATAATAAAACAGTGCCTGGCACAGAGTAGGAGATTAATAAATGCTTAATCCTTCCTCCTCCTACTCACCACAGTGAGGGACACATACAAGTTTCCAACCTGTTGCTTGGCTCCATCATGAGGTAGGGGAGGAGTTGCTGAGCCTGAGCCGGAAGGAAGGCTGAGCTGGATAAAAAGCTGAGAAACATGCCATCTTCTCAGGCAGCCAGGCCAAACAATAGCAGCTCATTCCCCTTCTGTGGAAATGATTCATTCCTCTCTTGGTGTGAACTCTTGATTCTGTAAATAGTGAAGGCTCCAGGTCAGATTCTGGGAGATAGAACTAGCTCTGATCTGGGCATCCCTCCCCCCTGCCTCTCTAGGACACTGGGCCATGCTGGGGGGAGGGGGAGGAAGGCAGGGATCTAGGTTTCCCTGTCCCCTTTGAGCTCCTCCATCACCCCCAGCCCTTCTTGCCCCCAGCCTACAGCCAAGAGGGAGTGGGATAGATACTGAGAGCACATCGCTGCATCCTTGGTAATGAGTTTGGCTGCCTGCCCAGGTTCCTGCCAGCAATCTTGTTGTTTGTTTTGTTCGTTTATAGGCCTCTTGGGTCTAAAGAGCTGGGCTTCTGAAAGTGGATAGAGGCCGAGTTTGGTCAGCATAGGAATGGAACCTATTTACCACCATCAACCACCACCCTAGGGCACTACCCTAACAGGTGTAGAGAGGGAATGCTTAGGTTTATTTGGTTTCCAAGCATCTGCTTCTGTAATGACAAGATGTGATGCTCTAATAACAATTCCCATGCTTCCTAGGAACATAGGCTTTGGAGGGTCCCTTTGCAAGGGCCCTTACAGATCATCTCATCCAATTCCCTTACTTTAGGAGTGAAGAAACTAGTCCCGGAGAAAAGTGATTTCTTGTTTTTCAGTCATGTCCAACTCTTCCTGACCCCATTTGGGGTTTTCTTGGCAAAGATACTAGAGTTTTTGCCATTTCCTTCTCCAGCTCATTTTACAGATGAGGAAACTGAGACCATCAGGATTAAGTGATTTGTCCAGTCACATAGCTAATAAGTGTCCGAAGCCAGATTTGAACTGGGGAAGATGAGTCTTCCTGACTCAAAGCAGAGCACTCTATCCACTGTACCACCTAGATGCCCACAGCTCAAAATGCAGAGCTCACCAACATTCCTTGGCTCCAAGTCCATTCTAGTGTCTTGCCTCTCAATAGTATCCTTATTTGTGGGTTTATCATTATCATCACTAATAATGGGCAATGTAACATAGTAAATGGATATCTGGCCAGGGGCATCTGACCTCTAGTCCTGTCTTAGATACACACTAGCTGTGTGAGTCTTAAAGAGGAGAGGGAGACCTAGAACCCTGCCTTCCTAGTAAGGCCAGGTGTCCTAAAGAGATTTGGGGGAACAGCCCTGAGATCCAGAGCTACTTCCATTTCCCAGAATCTGACCCAGAGCCTTTACTGACTTCTCAGAGTCCCCCAGACAATCCACTAAGAGTAAGTAAAGCTCTACATGGGTAAAAGGGCTTCTTCCCTGGAAAGTTCCTACCCCAATGAAGTCATATGACAGATGGAAAGGGAAAAAAAGGTATATTTACATTGTGCTTGTAAGGCTTGTAAAGCTCTCTAATGTTCATAATGCCATTTGATTTTATGATCACCCTATTTGGTAGATGATACAAGTATTATCCATTCCTTCATTTTACAGATGAGGAAACTGAGGCTCAACAGCTCTTCAGCCTCTAAGTCCAGGGCCATTTTCATTGTAGCTCACTGGCTGCTGTCTCTCTCATTTCATTTTTTGTAACTCTTGTAGCAGCTTCTTTCAGACAAAGATCTACTGAGTCCCAAGTGTCAGGAACTAGACCATCTCATTACCATCTACCCTTAGCAACCCAAAAGTTCCCAAGGACAATTCCTAGGTTAGGGTTGCCTGCTTTTATTTACTCAGATTTTCTAACTGCTTGATCTCAGAGGGCAAAATCATTTATCCTAATAATTAGCACATTTGTAAATACAAGTATCCCTTCTACATCAGTGGGGTTAGAGGCACAGCATCCCCCCAGTCTGGAAAGTCCACATAAAATTTTTTGGTTAGCCCTTCATGCCAGAGAAAATGTCTGAAATTTGTTTTCTTTTATGGGGTTTTTACAGTTAGTGAAATTGTGTATTCTTATGGCATTGAAAGATAAGATATGTTGATATTATATAATGCTACATATATATTTTATGCATTTCTGAGTTTCTAAACTTGTCTGTGTCATCTGCTGGCTTTCACATGTCATCTGCAGTTTCCACAAAACTTCCCTCAAAATTCCCATTTAATTTCTTATGCCAACCCACAATATACTGAAATCACTAAGGGGAAAGTGGCGATGTGGAATGGACACCTGTAATCGTTTGCATATAGTCGCCTCCGTTAGACGAAGAATCCTTTGGGAGCAGGGACTGTCTTTTGCTTTTCTTTTTTTTTCTTTTGTTTTGTTTTTGTTTTTTAATTTTAAACCCTTAACTTCTGTGTATTGACTTATAGGTGGACGAGTGGTAAGGGTAGGCAATGGGGGTCAAGTGACTTGCCCAGGGTCATACAGCTGGGAAGTGTCTGAGGCTGGATTTGAACCTGGGACCTCCCGTCTCTAGGCCTGGCTCTCAATCCACTGAGCTACCCAGCTGCCCCTCTTTTGCTTTTCTTAATATCCCCGGCACTTAGCTCAATCCCTGGCACATAGAAGTCACTTAATAGATCAGTGGTTCCCAAACTTTTTTGGCCTATCGCCCCCTTTCCAAAAAAAATATTACTTAGTGCCCCCTGGAAACTATGAAACTATTTATTCAACTCAGAATAGAATGTAATACAAAAAAAGTGTGGCCATCACTGCCTCCCCTGGATCGCTGCAGCACCCACCAGGGGTCGGTGGTGCCAACTTTGGGAATCACTGTAATAGATGAATATCGACTAATTGAAACTTGGAGAGAGTCAGATTTCAGCTCAATATTATAAGAAAAATTTGCTAACAATTTGAGTTGTGTAAAGCTCAACTATCCTAAGGTATGGGCTTCCTTGGGAGATGGAGAACAGCCTCACTGGGAGTCTTTAAGCTGAGACTGGATTGCTACTGCAGAAAGGCTTCTTATACAGGACTGAATTGGACTATAGAACTTGAGGTTCCTTCCAACTCCTGTGACCCGATGATACTGATTTGACCGGTGTTTCTCAACCTCCTCTCAGGTTCCTATAGGTGACTTTCCAGTGGGAAGGCTGCTCAAAGAGCTGGGAGCAGAATTACCCTCAAAAATGGCAGCTTCCTCGCTTCCTGCCATTCTCATTCCAGAAGGGACCTCCAGAGAATGAGACTCAAATCCCATGTTTTTGGGCAATAGGGTACTATTGACATTAATAGATGAGACTTCAGAGCTCCAGAGAAGTTAACAGATTTGATAAGAGTCACACACTTGGTTAACCCATGATAGAAAATAAAGTGGAACTCAAATCTTCCTTCATCTGGCTTGTGCTATTTTCTCCAGCCAACCCTCACCTTCTTGATATGATCACAGGCATAGTACCAAGTTCAGGAATATACAAGAGACCAAAACACTTCTTCCTACCTTCTCCCCAAATTCTAGAGTTGCCTGTTCCTTGAGAGAGACTCAGAGCGGTTTCCTAGTGGCCAACTCATGAACTCGTGCTTTAGCACATCCCACTTCCTCCACGGTTCCCCAAGATGCTAAAGCAGTCCGAGAAGCCTCCTTGGCCACATGGATGCAGGGATCGGACAACAAGAGGAGAAGCCACCCTCCCAGGCCTGAGTCATGGGAAAGGATATTTAAAAGGCTAGACCATCTGACCTTGATTCATCAAATCCAGTGGGACTTCTGCCTCTAGTTGCATTAATCACCAACAGAGGCAGCCCCTCTGTGCCTAATCAACAGCAAGCAATAGGCCTGTGGCTCCTCTCTGAGGGCATCAGAGATAAAGACAAGTTTCTTTTCTTCTACTGGAGCATTGCAGAATTATCTAAGAAAGTTGTCCCACGGGGTAGGTAGGTGGCTCAGTGGACAGAAAGCCAGCCTTGGGGATAGGAGGTGCTGGGCTTAAATTTGGCCTTAAGACATTTCCTAGATGTGTGAGCATGGGCAAGTTACTTAATCCCCCTTACACAGTATTGATTCTAAGACAGAAGGTAAGGGCTTTAAAAAAAGAAAAAAGAAAAGCTGGTCCCTTATCCCCCCATAATAGCAATAATCATATCTCTATAATATCTGTAAGTAGCTTTTATAGAGTGTTTTAAGTTTTGGAAAGCATTCTTCAAATATCCTCTGATTTGATCCTTGCATCCACCCTGGAAGGTAGGGGCTATTATTATTCCTCCATTTTACAGATAAGGAGACTGAGGCTGAGAAAGGCTAAATAGATTACCCCAAATCACTCAGCTAGTAAGGATATGAAGCAGGATTGGTGCTTAGGACTTCCTGGTGCCATATTCATCATTGTGTCTATTGTATCACCTAGCAGACTATAATTCCAAAAGGTAGATGATATGTTTACCCTCTGAGATTGATTATACAAGAATTAATGAGCCACCTAACCACTATGGCCTTCAGTTTCCTCATCTATAAAATGGGAATCTATATTGTAGGACACCTGAGTTTTCATTGTAGCTTGTAATTTTCCTGAAAGGAATTCCTATCTCTCTAGCTTTTACTCCTCGTTTTTCTCTGAAAGGTAAATTAGGGGGTGCAGCTAGGTGGCTGAGTGGATTGAGAGCCAGGCCTAGAGTTGGGAGGTCCTAGGTTCAAATCTGGCCTCAGATACTTCCCAGCTGTGTGACCCTGGGCAGGTCACTTGACCCCCATTGCTTAGCCCTTACCACTCTTTTACCTTGCAGCAAATACATAGTATTGACTCTAAGACAGAAGGTAAGAGTTTAAAAAAAAATGGAAGGTCAAGTAGGGTTGAGATTTTTCTCCTCTTGTTACAGATAAAGAAAACTGAGGCTCATGAAGGTTAATTAAGAAAGTACCCAACTTCGTAGAGCAAGCCCATCACTGTGGAAAATCCAGTAGAAAGGTCATTGTAATCATAGTCAAAAGATATGGGTTCAATTGCCCACTTTGTCAGTTACTTGCTCAGAAAAGTCACTTCCCCTTCTTTAGGCTTCAGATTCTTCACCTGTAAAATTAGGGTAGGACACTAGGTGATGTCAGGGATCCCTTCCAGTTTGGGTTTGTTTATTCTAAACTTCTGTCTTTGAATCAATATTCTCTGAGACAGAAGAGCAGTAAGGGTTAGGTGACTTGCCTAGGATCACACAGCTAGGCAATATCTGAGGTCAAATTTGAATCCAGGTACTCTCAACTCCAGGCCTGGTGCCCTATCTACTGTGCCATTTACCTAGCTGCTCCTACTTACCAGTTTTAAAGAGAATGGCTTTTAAGACATGAGAACTAGACCCAAGGTCCCCCATTCCAATGCACCCCCAGCACACTGATCCAGAGATCTATAATGAAGCATTTGGGAATGTTTAATGGAAGATAATTAAAGTAGATCACACTTCCTTTCTGCCTTACTTCTCTTATTTCAGGAAGTCAAGGCCTGAAGGTCCAACCTTTTCCAAACCCCCTATTTCCCCTATGCACCCCCACCCCCACCCCCACTGAAAGCATTAGTACAAATCCCTGTGGGGTCCCAGCTGGAGAGCAGGCCCTGCTTGGGGCTCTCTCACCTGCCTCCTTCCCTGATCTTTTTTTGCTAACATTTGTTTCCTAATTCAGAAACTGATGTTGCCAGCTGTGTGTCCCCACCTAACCCAGGAAGGTAAACAGCAACAACTAGAAGCTTGCAGAGGCTTCTCACTTCTTTCTTTTCCTCACCTGGAGAAAGGTGCCAACTTGGGAGAAGGAGATGGCCATGGAGGAGAAGCCAGGGAGAGAACCAGGCTCTTTGGAGAACAGGGGAGGCTTTCCAGGTCAAACAGGATCAGGATTATTTATTCAAATGTGGGTGCCAGGAGGAGAGATTTGCCTACCCATCTCTTTCTTGCCTGGGTATTGCCTTGACAGAAGCTAGACTGGAGTTACTTTGAGCCCAGTGCATTTAGAATTCTGTTGCAAGGCATTCCTTAGAAGGATCATTTGCCTATGGAGAGTTAACCCTCAGTAGAGACAAAAAATAGTATGAATGATACATGGAGAACTGGGTCTGATCCTGGATATGCTTTGCACTGCTTGTATGATCTTGGGAAAATCTCTCCCTCTCTGGGCCTGTTTCCTTATGGCCCTCCTAGCCCCCCAAATCTCATGAGCCTCTGGTGGATCAGAGAGGGCTACCTGCTTAAGAAGATGTTTGACAACTGAATTAGGAGAATCCGACAACTTCCTGTGCAACCTTGGGCAACTCACAATCTCTCTGGGTTTTGCTTTCTTCATCTGTAAATGTCTAAAATGAGGGAGTTGGACTAGATCCCCTCTTGGGTCCCTTTCTTGTTCTAAGTCTTTGGGCAGTGAACTAGAGAAAGCACTGATAGCCTCTGTTCCTGGCTCTAAGCATGTCTTGGGACCATTTGGGGTCTCAGTTTATCTAGAGAGCTATGGGAGGAAGAAGCAAGAAGCAAATATGTTGAACTCTTAAAAGAAGACGCTGTCTTGGAAATCCCAGGGACATTTACTCTGACCATGTTGGCAGATGCTGCCTCATGTTCCTCCGACTGGGTTTTCTCTGCCTCCCTTCCCTGCGACCCCCCCCCCTCTCCAGCCCAGCCCACAATGCACTGGGGTTGCAGCCCTTTATGCCACACGCAGTTCCCAGCTGACTCCCCTTTATCTGAGCCCCATTGTTCCCAGTGAGTTCTCTGAAGGGGAGACAAAGGATCCTCGATGCTGAGGCCAAGAGCCACTGTGTAAAGCGTGGGGCCTGGGCCCTGCCTTAGAGCATCCTTTGACATCTCCAGGCTCTTCTTCAAAGACCCTGTCTGGGATCTTTGGTGTGCCAATCATGCCCATTCAGAGCCCGGGCGAGGCAGGGGGTGGAGGACATTCAGAAATGGAGTCATTTTGATAGAACAAAATTGGAATAGACATTAATGCAATAGTTAACAAGGGCCCATCGATGGGGGATGGGCCCTCCTCGTGCTTGTTCTCTGTTTATGGGGCTTATGCAATTCCATCAATATTGATGCCTGATGCCTTTGATTCTGACACTAATCATTGCTATGAATTAAATTTGCAGCCATATAATTAGGATTGCTATTAATAGGGCCCTGAGCTAAGTGCTACGACACGGCATGTCTTTTTCTTGATATAAAATGGCATCCTTGGAACTCTGCTAATGGGGTGCACCTGGGATTTGCCAAGAATGATGTGAAAATTATACATTCTATATTTATATTGGGCTTTTGTGCACAGAGGTGAGGCCCGGGAGAAGGTATTTTCTGGGCCGGGGTTGTGGCTACTAATCGTGCGCCTCTCCTGGGTTAAAATGTCTCCAGGAGATTCTCTACATTGGATAGATACCTTTGGACTCTCCACTTAGCCTCAAAACCCTCCCAAGTTGGGAAGTTTTTCCCTGAGGGCTAACCTAGTTCCAGCTTGCCGTGCTCTCAGCTATAATCCTTTTTGCTCATTGGCAGTAGAGGACAGTAGACTAGGTAGGAGAGGGATAACGAATGAACTTATAATTTCTCGGCCGTAATGAACACCTGAGTGAAAAAACTCCCTCTTTTAAGGCAGGACAGAACTTTCTCTGCGATTTATATTCTTAGGAAGTACACTGGGACGCTAAGAAGAAGGCGACTTGCCTAGGATCACACAGCTAATGTGTAGCAGGCTCTTTCTGGTTTTGAGAACAGGTCTTTAACCACTAGGAAATAATGCCTTATAAATGAGAAGGGTTTACTTATCTATTTATTTTTTAAACCTTTATTTCTGTCTTAGTGACAGCTCTTAAGACAGAACAGCAAGGCTTAGGCAAACAAAGTTAAGTGAGTTGCCCAAGGTCATACAATCAGGAAGCATCTGAGACCAGATTTGAATCCTAGTTCCTCCTGACTCCAAGCCTGGCACTCTAGCCACTGTGCCATCTGCCTGCCCCATCTAGAAAAGTTCATTCATTTCCCTAATAAGAAGAAAATCTGCTTCCCAATCAGATGAATATGGTTTAAGCCCAACTTTCAATTGCAATATAGAGTGAGGAAGAGTCTTTTCTCCTCTCCACCATCCAGTTGTACTACACCCCTGGTCCTAAGTCAGTCCCCTGAATAGCTGAGATCTCATTTGGAAAAGTAAATCAGGCAGCTAGGGGTGGCACAATGGATAGAGAGCTGGGCCTGGAGTCAGGAGGACCTGGATTCAAATCTGCCCTCAGAGACCTATAAGCATCTGACTCTGAGCAAGTCACTTTAGCCCTGTTTGCCTCCATTTCTTCATCTGTCAAATGAGTTAGAGAAGAAAATTGCAAACCACTCCCATATGTCTTCCAAGAAAACTACAAATGGGGATCATGAAGAGTCAGATGTGACCGAAAAGACTGGACAACAAAATGCTCTTCAAAATGGAACACAATTCAAGGTGGCTTTTGTGTTGCTACCCTGACCATTGGCACAGTTGGCTACTAAAGCCTCATGCCTCTGAAGGCAAGTTTTCTTCACTCCTGCCTCAGTGGAAACACTCAGATCACCCGAGCCCTTTCTACAGCCTCACATGCCCATGGAGCTCTACTAAAACTCAGACTGACTCATCCTCTACTTTTTTGTGCAAGTCATGTGAATCCCAGCCTTTCCTAGGGAGCTCTCTAATGAGAGCTGACATTTAGATAGAGTGTTTTAAGATTTGCCGATCTCCTTTGATCCTCACAACTCTGTGCTTTTATTATTCCCATATTACAGACAAGAACGTTGAGCCTAGGGAAAGTTAAGTGACTTGTCCTATGCCATGCAGCTAGTCTCTAGGACTTTCTGACTCCAAATCTTGTCACTCTCCCCATTTAAATCATGCCTCCCATATGTCATGATATAGAAGTGCCCTTTTATCACTGAGAATGTGTATTTTCATCAGTTTGCATAAGGAATACATCAGCCCATTCCCTTCTGCTAACTTCAGATCAAAAAAATTTTTTGTTCCCTGAAGCCAGAATTTTTTTCATTTTTTTTGCCTAGGCTTTTTCTTTCTTCCTCCCTCCCTTTCCTTCCTTCCTTCCTCTCTCCCTCCTTCCTTCTTTCCTTCCTCCCTTCCATCTTTCCTCCCTCCTTTCCTTCCTTCCTTCCTTCTTTCCTTCCTCCTTCCCTCCCTTCCTTCCTTTCTTTCTTCTTTCCTCTTTTTCAAAGACAGTAAAAAGGATAAAAAATTCCAAGTTCTGTTTCCTTTCTCAGTGCTTCCACAGGCCAATTTATTTTTCTCTTCAACTCAAAGACAGTAGAATGAACTCTCTAAGTGGTACAAGATGAGCTGTTCTGTCCTCCTCAGAACACAAATACACATAGGCACTGAGAAGGAAAGTCCTTTTTTGTGGATCATACAGCAATTTAGTTCAATATCATTAAGCTGTATACAATGTCCTGTGCTAGGTGCTAGAGATATAAAGACAGAAAGAGTCCTGTGGCAGGATCATAGATTTAGAACTGGAAGGGACATCAGAGGTCATCTAGTCCGTTTTCTAAAAGAGGAATCGAGTTCCTGAAAGTTTAAGGGACTTGCCCAAACAACATGGGAAAAGTGAGTGGCAGAATTGGGATTTGCATCCCAGTACACGGTGCTGTGTACCCTCAAGGACCATACATTTTATTTGCAGGTTGGAGATGGGAAGGAAGTGAATACAACACATATAACAGATGAGTACAATTTAATTCAAAGAGAGAGAGCAGGGGCAGCTGAGTAGCTGCCAGAGAGCCAGACCTAGAGAAGGGAGGTCCTGGGTTCACCCCTACCCCTACCCCACTGCCTAGCTCTTACTGTTCCTCTGCCTTGGAACTAATACTTAGTATTGATCCTAAGATGGAAGGTAAGAATTATGTTAAAAAAAAAGATAGAGAAAGCGCTGACTGGAAGGTGCCCCTGAAACATATCAGGAAAGGTTCCAAAAAAAGAGAAGGCATCTGAGATAACTCTTACTTATTTAAACCCTTACCTTCCATCTTAGAATCAATACTGTGTATTGGTTCTAAGGCAGAAGAGTGATAAGGGCTAGGCAATGGGGGTCAAGTGACTTGCCCAGGGTCACATAGCTAGGAAGGGTCTGAGGTCAAATTTGAACCCAGGACCTCCTGCCTCTAAACCTAGTCTCAATCCACTGAGCCACCCTAGGGAGGCAAGTGGCCTATATGGGGATGAGAAAATTCTTGAAGGAAGATGGATCCTGAAAGACAGAGATGAAAAAGAAATATAACACAAGCATGGAGGATAGCATATAAATATACACCAGGGGCAAGAGATGTGGAAGCCAAACAAAGAATGCTATGAATGTACCCTTCTCCAGGCATGGAGGGATTGGAAGGCATTCCTCCAGGTATCCTTTCTTCTTATTTATGCTCCTTCCACAAAAATGCCAAGGCACTTCACCTCTGTTTCAGCAACCCTGTAGGACTTAACTGTGTTTGATGGGAAGAGAGCATAGTTCAATGGAAAGACACCCGGCTATGAAAGTAGCCCCCTGAGGAGGGCCTGGGTTCAATCATCTAATGCTTGTGTGACTTTGGACAAGTCACTAATCTCCCTAGCAAACTAGAAAAGCAGCCAAGTCATCTGTGACATCTTACTGCGTTAGATCCCAGGATAGTGACGGTGTGGTTGGTGTTGCAATGTAGTCATTTGCAGGTGGGATTCCAAATGGCATATATCACTCTATAAACCCACCCCATGAGTCAGCCTCAGTTTTCCAACACTAGACCTCAGAGGATAAAGAAATGTCTGTGTGAGTGTCTCACCAGAAACCTGCAGTAAGATGTACCTCTAGCTGGAAGTCCCCAGGCTAAATCAATCTCTCGGCTTATTAAAGTGGGTTCCTGTGCAGCTGTCAGGAGCTAAGCATGTGCAGCTATGGGAGGAGGCTGCAGTGGCTTGAACAGTCACCCCAAAAAGAGGACTCTGGGAACCAGTGAAGCCATATCACTAGCTATAGGAAGACATGATTTTCCACCACATTTTTGTCCAATCCTCTACCAAACACCGCACATTCACACAGCATACCTACGTTAATATCTTGGAAATCATACCCGGGGCAGCTAGGTGACCGTGGATAAAGCACCAGGCCTAGAGTCAGGAGGAATGGATTCGAATCTGGCCTGAGACACTTCCTAGCTGGATGATCCTGGGCAAGTCACTTAACCCCAATCGCCTAGCCCTTGCCTTTCTGTCTTACAGTTTGAACTAAGACAGAACATCAGGATTAAAAATAAAAGTATAGAAATCATATCTCCATCAGCTCTCTTGCTTACCCTAATATCCAATTGGCTGGTGTCCATCATTAGCCATCAACAATTGGCTAATATTCACCAGAAAATGTCGGGCGGCAAATACCCAGGTGCGACGTGCCATAACTTCAGTTTCCTAGCTGAATCTTGAATTACTTAAATACTAAAATAGATTACGGTGGGGATTTCTTCCACAGATGCAGATTAAGACCTTCCTTCCAAACCGACTCAGCCCGCTCAGTTCCTGTGCATTTCCCCCCGACTCTTTAATAGAAATTGTCCCGAAAGTCCTAGTGCTGTTTGAAGCCTTCATATCGGGAGTCCTGCTGCAACATTAAAGTTGTCCATCTACCGCTCCTCAGGCTCGGCACAGCTCACCCACCTCCTTTTCCTGTCCTTTAGGAAATGTATTTTATGATGTCTTTTATGCTGCTTCTCATGCATGTCATTCTTGGCAATATGCTTCAGCCTGCTTATACCCACAGTGAGTCTTTCACTATTCACTTGGAAAATTAAACTATTAATATCCAGAGTTGAAGGCAGTGTTGCCCAGTGGCTCAGTGGCTGAACTTAGAATCAGGAAGACCTGGGCTCACATATTTAACCAGGTGTCCATGGGCAAGTCACTTCACCTCTGTCTGTTTCTACAACTCTGTAGGACTTAACTTTCCTTGATGGGAAGAGAGCACACTGCAATGGAAGACACTTAGCTCTGAAACTAGTCCCCCGAAGAGAACCGGGGTTCAAATCCTACCTATAATGCTTGCGTGACTTTGGACAAGTCATTCATTTCCCTGGTCCCCCGTTTCCTCATCTGTAAATTGGCACTGGATTAGATGGCTTCTAAGGTTCTTTCAAGCTCTGGGTTTGTGGTCTGAGCTCATTTCGAATTCTGCTTCTGATATCACCTTGTGTCCTTGGGCAAACCACTTCAACCTGCCTATATCTCAGTTTGACTATAAAATGAGAAGCTCTAGGGGCAGCTAGGTGGCTCAGTGAGTAGAGAGCCAGACCTAGAGACCAAAGGTCCTGGGTTCAAAACTGGCCTAAGACAATTCCTAGTGGTGTGACCCTGAACAAGTCACTTAACCTCCATTTGCCTAGCCCTTACCACTCTTTTGACTCAGAACCGATACAAAGTATTGATTCTAAGGCAGAAGGTAAGGTTTATTTTTTTTAAAAAACGACTCATTGGACTAAGTGAGTTCCGAAGTCTTTCACTGTCGTATTGCTAGAAGAAATTCGTGTCACAATGGTACCCTCCCAGGGATGCAATCCCAGCTCTTTTGAATATCTGCATGATACCTGAAGCAATGTGTTGAAAGGCTTTTCTAATATTTTGGTTTCCACGGAATAATGGGCAGTAGCCAGGTTTTCTGGCTAACACTTTAGCTCAGTCAGCTATTGACTAGGCAAATACCTATTCGTCCACCTACTCAAATACATTCCCTTAGAAATACATGACTACAGAGCTGTCTTATCACCTCGGAGACCACGGAAAAGGCCATATGCCAGCAAGAAGAAAAAAAAAACCATCCTAAGACCTATTGAGACAAGACATGTTTACCATTTCTCCTACTTTCTCAGTCCTGTCCCTTTCTCGGAGTCCCCGTCATAGGGTTGTCTGTTCCCCCATGCTGACTGGCAGTCACCCCAAGGGAATAACTGTAGCTTGAGGAATAAAGAGAGAAAAAATGACCCCGGCTTCAAAGAAGAGAAAGGCTATCTCTTTGGCGTGTCCCCAATATTTATGGCTGAGCTCAGCAGACACCCCTGGGCCGCAGCTAGTCTGTATATTAGCATTAGTCCATTATGCCTTTTATGATACATGCTCCAACCCACTCTCCCCACCCCCAGTTTTATGACTGTCCTTTTCATTTCTGGAAAGAGCTTGCTGGAATGGCAGATGCCTACATTTCTGTCTTCGGGGAGCTGTTTGCAGGCAGCCTGGCCCAGGCCATAAACAACAGGAGATAAACCACAGCCAGTGGCATGAAACGTCTCCATGGCCAACGGGTTCTAGGAAATATGCGTGTTTGTGTGTGTGCTTGGAATGGGGGTGGGTGAGCGGCATCCTGATTTATCTCTGTCTAAACTATGGGTTTGGGGGTCTGGGCCGAGGTGGTACTCAAGAAGGAAGAAGAGAGTAGAGGCATTACCTTTCCACCAAGGCTGGCAAACTTATTCATCGAAGGATGAGGGGAATCCCTTCCCCACCCTTACTGCCATTACTTGTACCTTGACTCTTCAAGTTAGTGGCTTCCCAGGATGAATGGAGCAGCCCCCTCGGAATGGTTTTTCTAACGTGGGCTAGTGTTGGTACAGAGATTATTGCGAGCTATCTTTCTCCATCTGCGGCTCCCATTCCTTGGCGTGGCTTTCCTGAGTCTCTTCAGTCCCCCCTCCCACCCTGCTTCTCACTCCAATACCCTCTTTCTTCCCCTAAGACCAGATCCCACCAATCCATCACTGCCCCCAGCTCATTAAACCCTCCGTTTGTTACTGGCGATGGCCACGAATGTGATATTTATCTCCAGCCTTCCACCAGCGAGTTCCTCCTGAAGCTTTGGGAGACAGCACCCGGAGCCAGCTCTGCTCCTTAAAAGGCACCCCTGGGAGGAGAAAACCAAATTCTGAATGAATAATTGGCCTTGTGGAGACTTCACATTCTTTCTACACACACACATACAAACAGCAAGTGAAAACTAAGAGAGTAGGAAAAAGAGCAGAGAGAAGGAAAGAGCCAGCAAGCCCGGAATAATTAGTCAGTGGATTAGAGCTATTCCTTCCTATCATTAGAGATTCATCTTGGTGGTGGTTGTACAATGGAAGAGGGGAGGGGGGGTGAGCGTATATGTGTGAGTGCGTATGTCCCTGTCTGTGTGTGTTTGTTTATTGGAGGTGGGGGATGCCCATTGTCTCTTTCTTATTTGGTTCTGGGTCTCCACCTCCAACGGAAACGTGCAGATGAAAGCGATGTGCATTTAAAAATGTATGTACACATCAGACTGCTGAATATAGTCGCTATTATAGTGCGTGTGTGTGTTTTTTGCAGTAAGCTGCTAAATTATTTATTGGGCACTGGGCTTTAATCTCATAAACCTGCCTGCAGGCCCCAGGCGCTGGCAGCCTGAGAGCGAAATAAAACACACAAGTCGGGGGGCACTGAGCACTCCAGTGACTCTAGGTAGTAATTGTTCATCTTCCCTCGGCCTTTTCCCCCAGATCGTCTCATTAAAAGCAGCCGGTCCCTATGAAGTACGTTCTCATTTTCCCATCACTGCTAACTTGGGAAATTGATTTGCATCTCTTATCAGACAAGAGGCCCCAGCTGAGCGCTGTGTAGCAAGGGCGGCAGGGGAGAAAGCTGGATCCCAAAGCCCAGCCTTCCATTACCAATACTGAGGTGTTAGCCACCAAAGAGACAAAGACTGGGGTGGGGCTGGGTACAGGGGAAAGTTTGGGTCTGGCCTTCTGGCCTCTAGGACCGCTCAGAATCATTGGAAGTGCCCACGACGAGGTGCTCCGAGCTTCAGGTTCCTTATGGGATATTCTGTTAACCAATAGTGTTGGCTCATCGTTATAGTGGGAGACTCCTATTGAGTCAAACCTCATTTTTGATCTTTGAATACCAAGCTACAGTGTTGTTGTTCAGACCTTTCAGTCACGTCCAACTCTGCCACCCCATTTGGGGTTTTCTTGGCTTAGATACTGGAGTGGTTTGCCATTTCCTTCTTCAGCTCATTTTACAGATGGGGAAACTGAGGCAGGCAAGGTTAAGTCACTTGTGCAGGGTCACACAGCTAGTGAGTGACTGAGGCCAGATTTGAATTCAGGAAAAGGACTCTTCTAACTTCAGGCCTGGCACTCTATCTGCTGTACCACCTAGATGCCCTAACAGTATTCTAGTAAGGATCATAGAAATTAAAGTGAACCCAAGAAAAGTTTCATTTTCCACACTCCATTCCAGCTCTCCTATGACAATGGATGCAACTCTAGTTAGTTCTGGCCAGTTGGAGTGAGTTGTTGCTGGCACTCATCTATTGGCTATCACTGGAAGAGTAAATGATGGGAACCACTTTGGGACTGGTGAATCAGGCACAGCCAAGGCAGTGTTGCGGTGAGGTATAGTCAAAGCCAGTCTAGTATTTCGTTAGGAATGGAGCAAAGTGTAGCATATATGTCAACTGGCTTATATCAGGTGGATTTGACGTCAGTGGTCAAGGTTCTATCAAGGCAGGCATAGACAGTAGGTCAAAGAAAACACTCCCCTGGTTCCCTGAGATAATAGAGTTTCAGGAGGTTAACTATCCTAGTGAGAAGTTTCTGATCCAAAGCCTAAGGGCTTTTAGCCTTAGTATTCATTTACTTCCTTTCTGCAACTTTAGGCAAATCATTTAACCTATCCAGGCCTCAGTTTCTTTACCCATGAAATGAGGGAGCTAGATTAGATGCTCTCCAAGAAACCTTCCAGTTCAGATTCAGAATCCTATAAATTCTAGACCTTCTTATAAAATCATCAGTCTACTACTGGAAGGAACCTCAGAGCACTTATTTTGTAATTAAGGAAACTGAGATCCAGGGAGTTCTCAGTGAATTTCTCAAGACTACACAGCTCATAGATATTAGAGATATGATTTGAACTAAGAGCTCTCACTCCAAAGCAAGCACCATTCCTTCTGCCCCACGCTGACTTGGCTCTACCCACTCTCCAGGTCTCTGTTTCAGGACTTCATCCCTTTAGTGCCAGGCTAATCCCTAGGGAGCCTGGAAATCATCCTTCCAAGATTTCATAATCTCTAAGAGAGAATGATCTCCAATTTGGTTCTAGACAGCAGACAGGAGTCAAAAAAAAATCTTCAATCAGTCAACAAATATTTATTGAGCATCTATAAGATACAAGACAGAGTGCTCAGTGATGAGGGAGATGCAAAGATGAATAAAATAGTCCCTCCTTGCCCTCAAGGAGCTTGTTGAGAGAGATACCAAGATGAATCAGAGGGTCCCTCCCTGATTTCAAGGATGTTGCAGAGGCCAAAACCTACACAGAGCAGGAAATGGCCATATACACTTTCTCTCAAGACATTACCTCATTTTGAGCCTCATGAGCTTTCCAGAACCTGAGTTATACTCATGGAATTCAGAGATTATTTGAGCTGGAAGGGACCTCGGGGACCATCTACTTGGCCTTTTTGTTTTCTATGTAACTCTTGGGTGATAGTGTAAAAGAGAACCCTTTTAAATGTAGCTCCAGTCTCTAGGATTGTATGGACTGGGTCTGATTGCAGAATCTGACCCAAAAGAGTTGATTTATTTTTGCCTCATCTTGTCTCTCTCCTCCTGAGTTTGTGATGGGTTTCATGTTTTGTTTCATTTTTATTTCTTTTTATTAGACTTGTGATTTCCTACACGTAGGAAGCTGCCATTGAATAATTTCCTTTCCCAATGTAGATGGGTACCTTCTCTTATATTGTCACCTTGAGCACCCAGAAGTTAATACACTTTTTATTTTAAACCCTTCCCTTCCATCTTAGTACTAGTTCCAAGACAGAAGAGCAGTGAGGGATAGGCAATGGGGGTGGGGGAGGAAGGGGAGGTTATGTGACTTGCCCAGGGTCACACAGCTAGAAAGTGTCTGAGACAGATTTAAACCCAGAACATCCTGTCTCTAGGTCTGGTTCTTAAGTCACCTAGCTGTCCCCAAGCAACTTTTTTTTTTTTAAACCCTTGCCTTCTATCTTAGAATCACTTGATTCCTATAATTCAGAACAGTAAGGGCTAGGCAATTTGGGTTAAATGACTTACTTGCCCAGGGTCACACAGCCAGGTCAGACTGGTTAAGCAACTTTTTTGCCTGTGGCTATAAGCCAATGTATGTCAGATTGGGAACTCAGATCAAGGTGTTTCTGACTCTAAGGTCAACTATGTCTTTGCCTCATTTACCCCCATGATTTAGAAAATATCTGAGAAATCTCCAAATACACTTGAAAAAAAACTGGGCCTGTAATTTCATTGGTGTAAGGAGCTAGCTACCTGTGAGGAAACTCTCTTTACCAAGGCAGGTTGGCACGTGCTTTACAACTTTTAGTTATACAGAATCCCTTGGGGCACTGCCATGTTAAACCCATGGTTCCCTCACTCTAAGGCCACTACACTCTCCACTATCTGGCACACTCTCTTTCTCCAAGTATATTCTTATCTTTCCAAGAATGTTGATAAGAGCATCTCTGGTCCTCTGTACATACTCTGGTAACTAATGCATAATTAGTACATGACTGCCTTTATTTCACCCCACAGAAGATGCAGATGACACAAATGGCTCCTGGGAACCCATAAACAGATCCAGAAAACACATAAAGTATTCATGGTAGTTCTTCATTACCTTAAAAATAAACCTAATTCATAGTTTGGGGACCTAGCAAGGTCTCACACAGTCCCCCCAAAACACATTGTGTCATGATGTGATTTGAACTCTTCCAGGAAGGTGAGCACACTTCAGGGCTGCTGGACAGGCAAGGTTTTTCCATCATACCTTTCCAATTAGTATCATTCTTCATAACACAGAGGATGTCAGCTTCCTGATTTCTTGCTCTCCCATGTTATAAATTCAGTATCCTTGGTTCCCAGGATCTTCCAGAGGAGGAAGACACATGTAGTTCATCCTCTTACTTCTTTTAAAAGCTTAGATTTTTTTTTAATTCTTGAACTCAGAGCTCTTTCCTAGCCAGATCCCAAGTCATGCTCCCCAAGAAATTTCTTCTCTTTTAGCAGCTAGATTCCAGAATCATGCTACCTAAGAAACCATGTCCTTTCTTTCTTTCTTTCTTTCTTTCTTTCTTTCTTTCTTTCTTTCTTTCTTTCTTT
>NC_058133.1:112776340-112785782 GCF_016433145.1 Gracilinanus agilis | reverse complement strand
GAGAGAGAGAGAGAGAGAGAGAGAGAGAGAGAGAGAGAGAGAGAGAGAGAGAGAGAGAATTGAGTCATATAACTTTGGAAAACTTAGGCAAAAATTTATTATACGTAATTGTTTTTTTAAAAATCCAAGTCAGGGTCATCTAGGTAGCACAGTGTATAGAGCTCCAGGTCTGGGGTCCAGAGGACCTAGCTATGTGAACCTGGGCAAGTCACTTAAACCCAATTACCTAGCCCTTTCCACTCTTCTGTCTCAAATCTGGCCTCAGATACTTTCTAGCTGTGTGACCCTGGGTGAGTCACTTAACCCCAATTATTTACTCTTGCTACTCTTCTGTTTTAGAATTGATACTAAGACAGAAGAAGTTAAGGGTTTGAGAAAAAAAGAATCCAAGTCAACAATTAAGAGAGTACTGTATATAACTTTGCACTGGGGAGACAGAGGCAAAAACAATCTTTGCCCTCAAGGTATTCACAATCTAAGGAGACAAAATGGCAACCACTATAATACATACAAATACAAAAGGACCTCATTTTCCATGAATTCAACATATACAAATTCAGGAATACAATCAGCAGTCAGAAAAAATAAAGGCAGAAAAATACATGAGAATACATTTTAAATACACACTAAGTCTACAACATTTCCCCAAGTGGCATAATGTCTCCCAGCAGTTCACCCAGTCATGCTCATTCTCTTTCCAAGAAGCATAAGTGAGGAGGGTCAGTTTATGATTTGGAAAAACAAACAAAAAACACCTTTACCTTCTGTTTCAGAAGAAATATTCAGTATTGGTTCCAAGGCAGAGGAGTGATAAGGCCTAGGCGATTGGGGTTAAATGACTTGCCCAAGGTCACACAGCTAGGAAGTGTCTGAGGCCAGATTTGAGCCTAGAACCTCCCATCTCTGGGCCTGCCTCTCAATTCACTGAGCCACCCAGCTGCCTCCAGTATATGATTTTGCACCATCCATTAGCTCCCCCATTAGTCTCTGTCCAGAGTTTTGATTCTAACAAGTCTTGTCTGTGCCTGAGCAGGGCTTCTCTTTATTTCACTAATACTATTTAGTTACTAATAATGGCCCCAGCACATAAGAGTAGAGTTGTGATGCTGGTAGCTCTGATAAGCCTAAGAAAAGTCAGAAAGTGCCTAGGAATGGTCATGTAAGAAATACTTATTAACTAAAGAGGCTCACTATTTTGCACAACCTTCATCTTATGCAAAGGGTCTTAGAATATATTGGCTGCAAAAAAAAAGGAGGTCTTACCATAAAGATAAATTGGAGGAAATCAACAGTATGGAGATATTAGCAATAAAGAAGCCTGGGAAACAATTCTTGTAGAGGTATAAAGGATATTTGGTAAATACCTATTACCTTATTGAAATGAATCACTTTATTCTGTTTTTATGGGAATCTGATGGTAAACTTTAGAATTTATTTCCTTTCCTGTTGAATAAGAATTATGGGAAGCCAACGGGTACTGGAGCAGAAAACACTAAGAACTCTTGATCTCGAGGGTGAAGCCGAGATCAGGGCTTATGGCACTAAGCCAAACTGGAAGGAACACACCTGGTGGGGAGTATGAATAGGGAAGGCAGTCGGTGCCTCTAGAGAACTATACTTTGTAGGAAGGCCCTTGGTAAAAATTTAATTTGTACATTGGCAGGATTTCTATGCCAAAATCAAGGCTAAGAAGGATGGTCTAGGCAGAAGCCGAGTTTTGAGTATCCACCAATGGCTCAAAATGAGCATGAGGGAATGAATGGGGAAAAGCATCAGCCAGGGAGATTGGAAACAGAGTTCTAGGATCTCATGCAGGAAAATGGGGCCACCTGATAGAGTAATCAGTAAATACTATGACTTTCAATCTTGGGGATGTCAGCAGTCAGCCTTGGTTTAAAAAAAAAAAAGAAAACAATTTTGGTTTTTGGAGGATGCAAACCGGTAGTCTTGGTACCACTCCCCAACAGTTGAAGCTAATTATTAGCTTGGAAGCCATCACTTTCTATATAAGTGAAGGATCAGGATTGAGTGATCCTCAGAATCTCTTCCAACTTTAAATCCCATGACCTTAGGCTTATAAGTAGAAGACTAAGTATTTTAGGGAGGCTTCCTTGATACACCCATTTGGAATCATTCTCTGACTCAGATATTCCTAGAGCATTTCCTTTGATCTGCCTTTTCTAGCCTAACCCTGCCTCAGTCTCTCCCTTTGTTGTATTATACTAATTTGTATGAGATTGTAAAAGCAGAGATCTAGAGCTAGAATGAACCTTGTTGTTTTTCACCTGTTTTAGTTGTGTCCAACACTTTGTGACCCCATTTGAGGTTTTCTTGGTAAAGATCCTGGAGTGGTTTGTCATTTCCTTCTCCAGCTCATTTAACACTTGAGGAAACTGAGGCAAATAGAGTTGAGTGACTTTTCCAGGGTCACATAGCTAGTAAGTATCTGAGGCCAGATTTGAACTCAGGAAGATGAGTCTTCTTGATGCCAGGCTTGGCATTCTATCCACTATACTACCGAGGTGCCCTGGCTGAACCTTAGAGGCCATCTGTGGCTGCCAGCAGTCACAGATTAATATATTCGTGGGTGAACACTCTGAAGGGAGGTTGAAGACAGAGGGAGAATGGGTGAAGAGGGAAAAGGAGAGGGGAAAAAATGAAGGAAGAAAGACGCAGAGGTTAAGGATTCAACAACCTGGGCTCCAGTGTGCTTGCTCCTCTGATAGTGATAAGAGAGAGAACACAATAAAGACTCGGACAAGAGAATTGTAGCAAAGGAATAGGCTTTAGAGCCAGTAGGCTCTAGGTGGAATTGAGCTCTGATAGTCTAGAGCGCTGCTGGTGAAGAGCCTTGGTGGTCAAGAGCTCTGGTGGTCAAGAGTTTCCTCATGTTCAGCCATACTCATTTTTATTGGGATTACAAAAAGGAAATGGGGGAAGGAACAAAGGTGGTCTGACAAGTTAGGTAATCCTCACAATAGATACTAGCTAAAATGAGGGCATTGTATTTATCACATCCCCACCTGCATTAAAAGAGGGCCAAGTCTAGGTCATCATTTATCTTTGTATCTTTAGTGCCTTGTGTATACATGTGTGTTGAATGTGCTGAATTCTAACCCACTTCTTTTTTTTTTTAGTCCTTATCTTCCATCTTAGAATCAATACTATGTATTAGTTCTAAGGCAGAAGAGCAAAAAGGGCTAGGCATTGAGGGTTAAGTGACTTGTCTAGGGTCACACAGCTAAGAAGTATCTGAGGCCAGATTTGAACCCAGGACCTCCTGTCTCTAGGCCTGGCTCTCAATCCACTGAGCCTCCTAGCTGCCCCCTTGACCCACTTTTTATGTTGAGATGTAAGCCATTAAGGTTGTCCTAAGTGCCCTTCAGGTTATGTTTCCCCCAGAAAGGGGATAACCCATTCCCCTCGATTAGCTTGCAGTTTTTCCCACTTTTTGAGGCTCCATCTGAGTCAGGACCAGCAGGCCTGACCCTGCAGGTGGCTGGAAGCTGAGAGGCCTCAGGGAGCAGTCAACATGGATGGTCCCTCTGGCCCTATCTGCCTTGAAGTCTCCTAAACTGAGCAGAATCTGTCCTTCAGCCATCATCCAATTAAGAAGCTCCCTCTGCCGCTCCATAGCTCAGGCAGGACATTATTGCTTCGCCCACCTCCACTCGAGTCAATCTTGAGAAATTGTCAGGGAGAGAGAAAAGCAAGATAAATGTGTGAAAGAAAGGAACTGGGTGGAGAGGAAAGCGAAGTCCATAAATACTGATGGGTACAGAGGAACAGATTCCTGGCAGGTCCTTCCCACTGGCTATGGGTTGAACCTTTAAGTCCCATTTGTTTCAGAGGCTTTGCTGAGTGGGGATGGAGATTTGAGCCCGAGGAGCCACCCCTCTTCTCCAAACTAAATGGAGTTTCTGGTCTCCTTCTAAATGGGTTGGGCCCCAGACTGGACCCGATACAGATCTGCTCTTTGCCATGTGCTCCAATTGCTTGTCCTGATTTAGTGCCTGGAGAAAAGGGCCTGTTATCTGATTTGCAGCTCCCTGTGCTTGGCTGGGTGGTATTTGTCCCCAGATGCTAGTGCTTTCCCCTTGAGGATTACCTTCTATCTACTCCAGATTTATCTTAGATGTACCTATTTACATATTTTCTCCCCCATTAAAATGTAAATTCCTGGAAGGCAGTGAAGATTTTTCCTGTCTTTGTATGCCAGCACTTAACACCCTGAGCATAGATTTAGGCTTGAATGTTAGGACATCAAGTCTACCCTATCATTTTACAATTGAGAAAACTGACACAGAGAAGTTAGTGCATGTCTGAGGCACAATTTGAACTCAGGTCTTCCTCCTTCCAATGCCAGTATTCTTTCTACTATTTTCCAATGTTCTCTCCACTGCTTCTCACTTTTCTGTTTAGTAAATGTTTGCTGACTGAACAACTACCCTCTACCTGGTAGTTTAATTTCTTTGGGGGGACATATTGGTTCAGTGTGAGACATAGGATCAAGAGTCTTTGGTGAGGGACAGCTAGATATCACTGTAGACAGAGCACTAGGCCTAAATTCAGGGGGACCTGGATTCAAATCTGGTCTCAGGCACTTCCTATCAGTGTAACCTTGAGCAAGGCCCTTAACCTCTATTGCCTATCCTTAGTGCTCTTCTGTCTTAGAGCTGATATTAATGGGTCAGCTAAGTGGTTCAGTGAATGGAGCACCAGATTTGGAGTCAGAAGGACCTGGGTTCAAATCCAACCCTTTGCACAAATAAGATAGGAAGGAGCAGCTAGGTAGCTCAGTAGATTGAGAGCCAGGCCTTGAGATGGGAGGTCCTGGATTCAAATCTGGTCTCAGACACTTCCTAGTTGTGTGACCCTGGGCAAGTCACTTAACCCCCATTACCTAGCCCTTACCTCTCTTCTGCCTTGGAATCAATAGTTACTTTCAGTTCTAAGATAGAAGGCGAGGTTTGTTTGTTTTTTAATTTTTAAAAATTTTCCATGTTTACATGATTCATTTTCTTTCCCTCCCCTCTCCCAGAGCCGACAAGCAATTCCATTGGGTTGTACAAATGTTATCATTTGATACCTATTTCCGTACTATCCATTTTTGCTATAGAGCGATCTTTTAAAGTCTAATATGGTTAGCATTCTTTCCCATAAGTCCTTCAGGAGTGTCCAGGCTTGTTGCATTGCTACTAGTAGCAACGTGTGTTTGTTTTTTAAGAAGAAAAAAATTGATACTAAGACAGAAGTTAAGGGTTTAAAAAGAATTCAGCTTTTTGTAATTGTCACCCCCTTTCGTGATCCACTCCTCACCCCCTACATGGTTCCAGCTTTGGGTCCTTGAAGATATAAAGAATTCTTCTTAAGGGAGTTCCCTGGGTCGGCACAGATCCCATAGTCATACCTCCAAGCAGCCATCCCACCCATCTCTGCAGTGAGTCAATCTCACTTACACCACAACTGCTGCTGGAGATCAGGTGAGATCAGAAAAGCATAGCTGACTCCCTTTTTTCCACCTCAGCTCAGCTGAAATTCAAAGAGTACCCTGGGAGTATTAGCTGGTATGTGCTGATTGGATGAAATCAGGCCTATTTTAAATGCTGTCAAGAATCTACTTGGAACCCTAGGGCTGAATGCTATTTGAGTTAATTTCCTTTCTCTTGGGCACTCTTCTTTATCTACCCACTTGTGACAGATAAGTGTCTACACTAGTTTAAGAGACTCTTGGAGATGGGAGAAGCCAGCCTCCCTCTGCCTGAGTGCCTTAGGACAGCAGAGTTAGGGGAAGTTAGAATTCTTTGAATGACCCAAAGGGAAGTGATTAATACATTTACTTCGATCTGGAAGGAAGTCACTTGTAAAGTGCCCCAAGGATCTGACTTTGAAGGCCAATGAGTTTCAAAACTTTTATCTATGACTTGAATGAAGACTAAATGACTTTGCTGATGATACAAAGCTTTTTGAGGGGTGTGCTGAAGCCAAGTCATCCAGGTTTCTTGTTGTTCAGTCAGTTCTTTAGTTGTGTCCAACTTCCCATTTGGGGTTTTCTTGGCTAGGATGCTAGAGAGGTTTGCCATTTCCTTCTCCAGCTCATTTGACAGATGAGGAAACTGAGGCCAACAGGGTTAAGTCACTTGCCCAGGGTCCCTAAATTAGTAAGTGAGGCCACATTTGAATTCAAGAAGATGAGTTTTCCTGCCTCTAGGTTTGGCACTCTAGCCACTGTACCACCTAACTACCCACACAGGCTTGGTGGAGAGCAAATTGTTAGATTTTCAGGGTGAGCATTTAAGCCTTGGAAATCAGCAAATGTTAAAAATCAGGACTTGGATTTATTGTCTTGATGATTGTCCACATTTAAGGAAGCAATGGAGAAAATGTTAATAATGTAGATTACACTTTAAAGTATGTCCCCTTAGGAGAACCAGTTATTAAACATTTACCGGCACCTTCCTGGCAGAGAGCTAACATTAGCCAACCTAATTAGAATCCAAAAAGATCTGAACAGGCAAAAGCAAAAGGTCTATGTCTCTAATAAGGTGGAACAATACAGATAAATGTAAACTACTATATCTGGGTTTAAATAATCACTTTACACAAGTAGAAGCTGGGGGAAGTATACCTAGATAATAATTAACATTAAACAAAACTCAAAATTGTAGAGACTTAGTGGACAAGAATAACATGAATCAGAATTATGACACTGGTGGGGCAGCTATTGGCTCAGTGGATAGAGAGTCAAACCTAGAAATGGAGGTCTTGGGTTCAAATTTGAATTCAGACACTTTCTACTCTGTAACTCTGGGCAAATCACTTAACTCCAAATGCCTAGTCCTTATCACTCATCTGCCTTGGAATAATTACTTACTATTGATTCTAAGATGGAAGGTAAAGGGTTTTTTTTTTTTTTAATTATGGCATGGCAATCAAAAGGAAAAGATAATATAATTTTGTGCTACATTTATAGAAGTCCAGTGTCCAGAACATGAGAAATAGTTATCCCATTATACCAGTTGTGGCAGGCTATATGCTATGGAAAACATAAGAAAAGGATGCTGCCTTCTGGCAAGGATCTTATATTCTGTCAGGGAATATAATCAGGAAATGTGCTGGTAAATAATTAACAACCAGATCTCCCCAAAATGCATGTTTCTCCACTTTTTATTTTAATCTGCATCATTAACATTTTCTCCAGCACTTCCTAAAGTCTAAACAATAATTGTTGTTTTTAAGAAATCTTTACCCTCTGTCTTAGAATCATAAGTATATATTCTAAAATAGAAGAGCAGTAAGGGTTAGGCAATTGTTGTTAAGTGACTTGTTCAGGGTCACACAGCTAGGAAGTAATCTGAGGCCAGATCTAAACCCAAATCTTCCAGTCTCCAGCCACGGCTCTCTATCTAATGATAAATGCTCCTGTCAATCACTGTTTTGTTGGTACTATTGAGTCATGTCTGACTCTTCATGACCCCATTTGGGGTTTTTTGACAAAGATACTGGAGTAGTTTCCTATTTCCTTCTCTAGTTCATTTTACAGATGAGGAAATAGAGACAAACAGTTAAGTGACTTGCCCAGGATCACACAGTTAAAAAAGGGTCAGCTTTTAGTGGGATTTGGTCCAGAGATCTTTGGCTTTAGCCTGTGGTATATGAGAGAACAAATGTGGAGGAATGACCACTGTATTAAATCTTTAATAATATATATGTATACATATATATGTGTACATATATATGTACATTATATATATATACATTTTATATATATATAATAAAAATACCTTTCTCTGGTATTTATACTAGTTCTGTGACTTTGGGCAATTCATCTGACTTCTCTGAGTGCCTATTTCCTCAACTATAGGATGGAAATAATGGTATCTGTCATCTTTTTTCACAGGGATGTTTTGTGGAAATCAAAAGAATTAATGTATTTAAAAGTTCTTTTTAAAAAAAGCCATAAAGTCTCAAATAAATGGAAGGTATTATTATCAGTGTGTCTCTCCATTCACCAGCTGTCTTTTCACTAAACCCCAAATTTTCAGATTGTGCTATTTCTACTTCCCATTCCTCTCCAAACCAAGGCCTAGGTTCAAGTCACCTGGGTATAACCAACTTCCATTAACCTCCCTGAAAGGCCCATCAGTTACTTGGGGAGGGGGGGCAGTTGAAAAGGAACCCCCAAGTGAGCAAGAAGAGAAAATGGCCTAGGATCACTGAGTGGTTATTATTCTATCCTGGCAGGTTGCTTCCCTGAAGGTGTATGGCCTTCTGCCCAGTGGGCAAGAGGACAGTTGTCATGCAAATGGGTAAGGTTCTGGCAAGACCTTGATCATTGTCCAGACAACAAAAGGATTAACAGGACAGAAAATCAGTGTCTTTATTTGGCTCTGGCCCTTATGTTTTCACTAAGAAAGGCATTTGGCTTAAGGAGTTTTGTGTTTGGGTTTTTTTCCCCCCTGGAATCAAGTTAGCATACACAGGCCTGAGGAAAGCTTCAGATGTGAAGGGCTGTTAGCTGTCTGATTTGTCAAGATCTATCTTTGTCTCCTTCCCAAACCTTGAGGGCCTCTCAGGACTATGAAGGCAGCCAATCTGGACCTAAAGGAGGGGACATCTCCCTCTTACTCACATGCCAGACTACCATTCCAGATGTGGAACCATCATAGAGCCACCAGCCCATAATTTTTGCAAAGATCCATCTGGAGAGATCCCGAGTCTTCTTATTTAATTTTCTGGTCATTTGATCCCCAAGACAGTCACTTGTGATGAAAGAAGAAAGAGAAGAAAGAACCAGAGCAATTAAGACTCTTGCTGAAAGTGACACAGTAAGACTCCAAGATCAGAACTTTCATTGTAGAATCCAGGGGCCAAAAGGATGTGGTGAGGTCATCTTGTCCATCTCCCTTGCCTCCAGGCAAGATTTTATCCAAAATAACTTCATGACTTCCTCTCCAAGTCACAAAGAACTTACTAAGCACCTTATATATATGATGAACTATTCATTGGGTATTCAAAGAAAAGGAGAAACAGTCCCTGCCCTTAAGGAGCTTACAATCAAATGGGGAAAGTAACATGCAAACAGCGATGTATAAACAAGATATGTGCAAGACAAGCTGTAGATATTCATAGAGTAAAGGCTTTAGCATTAAGGTGGAGGGCAAAAGGCTTCTTGAAGAAGGTAGGAATTTATTTGATAATTGAAGAAACCCGAGGAAGCCAGGAGGTAAAAACTAAGAAGGAGAAAATTCTAGGCTTGGGAAACAGACATTGAAAATGCCCTTAGTTAGAAGATGGAGACATGTGAGAAGAATATAAGGGAGGTCAATATGAGGGAGTACTTGAAGAGGAGTGTATGGGGTATTTGGGGATGACTAGCACCTCTGGTATGAGGGCTTGTTGAGTCTTTTACAGGGCTGCTCACTCATCAACCTTTTACCCA
>NC_058133.1:112766541-112775952 GCF_016433145.1 Gracilinanus agilis | reverse complement strand
TTTTTTTTTTTTTTAATTATGGCATGGCAATCAAAAGGAAAAGATAATATAATTTTGTGCTACATTTATAGAAGTCCAGTGTCCAGAACATGAGAAATAGTTATCCCATTATACCAGTTGTGGCAGGCTATATGCTATGGAAAACATAAGAAAAGGATGCTGCCTTCTGGCAAGGATCTTATATTCTGTCAGGGAATATAATCAGGAAATGTGCTGGTAAATAATTAACAACCAGATCTCCCCAAAATGCATGTTTCTCCACTTTTTATTTTAATCTGCATCATTAACATTTTCTCCAGCACTTCCTAAAGTCTAAACAATAATTGTTGTTTTTAAGAAATCTTTACCCTCTGTCTTAGAATCATAAGTATATATTCTAAAATAGAAGAGCAGTAAGGGTTAGGCAATTGTTGTTAAGTGACTTGTTCAGGGTCACACAGCTAGGAAGTAATCTGAGGCCAGATCTAAACCCAAATCTTCCAGTCTCCAGCCACGGCTCTCTATCTAATGATAAATGCTCCTGTCAATCACTGTTTTGTTGGTACTATTGAGTCATGTCTGACTCTTCATGACCCCATTTGGGGTTTTTTGACAAAGATACTGGAGTAGTTTCCTATTTCCTTCTCTAGTTCATTTTACAGATGAGGAAATAGAGACAAACAGTTAAGTGACTTGCCCAGGATCACACAGTTAAAAAAGGGTCAGCTTTTAGTGGGATTTGGTCCAGAGATCTTTGGCTTTAGCCTGTGGTATATGAGAGAACAAATGTGGAGGAATGACCACTGTATTAAATCTTTAATAATATATATGTATACATATATATGTGTACATATATATGTACATTATATATATATACATTTTATATATATATAATAAAAATACCTTTCTCTGGTATTTATACTAGTTCTGTGACTTTGGGCAATTCATCTGACTTCTCTGAGTGCCTATTTCCTCAACTATAGGATGGAAATAATGGTATCTGTCATCTTTTTTCACAGGGATGTTTTGTGGAAATCAAAAGAATTAATGTATTTAAAAGTTCTTTTTAAAAAAAGCCATAAAGTCTCAAATAAATGGAAGGTATTATTATCAGTGTGTCTCTCCATTCACCAGCTGTCTTTTCACTAAACCCCAAATTTTCAGATTGTGCTATTTCTACTTCCCATTCCTCTCCAAACCAAGGCCTAGGTTCAAGTCACCTGGGTATAACCAACTTCCATTAACCTCCCTGAAAGGCCCATCAGTTACTTGGGGAGGGGGGGCAGTTGAAAAGGAACCCCCAAGTGAGCAAGAAGAGAAAATGGCCTAGGATCACTGAGTGGTTATTATTCTATCCTGGCAGGTTGCTTCCCTGAAGGTGTATGGCCTTCTGCCCAGTGGGCAAGAGGACAGTTGTCATGCAAATGGGTAAGGTTCTGGCAAGACCTTGATCATTGTCCAGACAACAAAAGGATTAACAGGACAGAAAATCAGTGTCTTTATTTGGCTCTGGCCCTTATGTTTTCACTAAGAAAGGCATTTGGCTTAAGGAGTTTTGTGTTTGGGTTTTTTTCCCCCCTGGAATCAAGTTAGCATACACAGGCCTGAGGAAAGCTTCAGATGTGAAGGGCTGTTAGCTGTCTGATTTGTCAAGATCTATCTTTGTCTCCTTCCCAAACCTTGAGGGCCTCTCAGGACTATGAAGGCAGCCAATCTGGACCTAAAGGAGGGGACATCTCCCTCTTACTCACATGCCAGACTACCATTCCAGATGTGGAACCATCATAGAGCCACCAGCCCATAATTTTTGCAAAGATCCATCTGGAGAGATCCCGAGTCTTCTTATTTAATTTTCTGGTCATTTGATCCCCAAGACAGTCACTTGTGATGAAAGAAGAAAGAGAAGAAAGAACCAGAGCAATTAAGACTCTTGCTGAAAGTGACACAGTAAGACTCCAAGATCAGAACTTTCATTGTAGAATCCAGGGGCCAAAAGGATGTGGTGAGGTCATCTTGTCCATCTCCCTTGCCTCCAGGCAAGATTTTATCCAAAATAACTTCATGACTTCCTCTCCAAGTCACAAAGAACTTACTAAGCACCTTATATATATGATGAACTATTCATTGGGTATTCAAAGAAAAGGAGAAACAGTCCCTGCCCTTAAGGAGCTTACAATCAAATGGGGAAAGTAACATGCAAACAGCGATGTATAAACAAGATATGTGCAAGACAAGCTGTAGATATTCATAGAGTAAAGGCTTTAGCATTAAGGTGGAGGGCAAAAGGCTTCTTGAAGAAGGTAGGAATTTATTTGATAATTGAAGAAACCCGAGGAAGCCAGGAGGTAAAAACTAAGAAGGAGAAAATTCTAGGCTTGGGAAACAGACATTGAAAATGCCCTTAGTTAGAAGATGGAGACATGTGAGAAGAATATAAGGGAGGTCAATATGAGGGAGTACTTGAAGAGGAGTGTATGGGGTATTTGGGGATGACTAGCACCTCTGGTATGAGGGCTTGTTGAGTCTTTTACAGGGCTGCTCACTCATCAACCTTTTACCCAGAAGCTGTAGCATGCAAAGCAGCCATAGCCCAGTAAAACCTTCTCTGCAGATTGGCTGAACCAGGTTGAAGATAACTAACAGGCTTCAAAATGAGTTAGAGAGATGTCTACCCCAAACATGTGACAACCTCTCCAGGCAGAATGGGTGGCTAGGAACAATTTGTTCCAGTGGCCATGAAGGTAGCTGAAGGAGGAGCTGTGGAACGCTTAGAGCTTGGCCAGACTTGGTCTTTCACTGCATCTCAGGCCATTGCCCATCATCCTGACCTTTGTCTTGCTACTGGACTTTGATGGCTCTGGAAGAGACAGGGAGGCTGATGACTTTGTGTCTCTCTGCCTCACTTAAACTGATCCTCTTTGAACTGAAGGAAAAGTAGGAAGGGGTCCAGATATGAAGAGATTTAAAAGCTAAACAGGATTTTACGTTTGATCCTAGAGGTAATGGGGAGCCCCTGGAGTTTACTGAGTGGGGGTAGTACCATGACTGTGCTTTAGAAAGATTACTTTGATGGTGAAGTGGAGTAAGGAAAGACTTGTGACAGGAAGACCAACCAACAGATTGTCACAATAGTCCAGGTATGAGATGAGGGTATCAGTGTCAGAAGAGATAAGGACTTTATTCGAGAAATGTTGAGAAAGTGGAATCCACAGAATTTGGAAATATTAGATGAGAATGATGAGTTGAGAGTGAAACCTATGTTGTGAGCCTAAAATGAGTGAGAGTATGGTGTTGTTCTTAGCAGTAATCAGGAAGTCAGGAAGATGGGAGGGTTTGGGGAGAAAGGTAATAAATTCCATTTTTGCTATAATTGAGTTTTAGATGTCTATGACATATAATTCTAGATCTCCAATGAGAAGACTGGAGGTCAAGAGAGAGGTTAGGGCTGGATAAATAGATCTGAGAATCATTTGCATAGAGATAATAATCAAATCTGTAGGAATTGATGAAATCATCAAGCAAAAGAGAATAGAGGGAAAAAAGAGAAAAGGACCTAAGACAGATCCTTGAGGGACACCCACGGTTAACAGCTATAGCTGGGCTAAGGAGATGTCAGAGAAGGACCAGGTAAACCAGGAGAGATGTCATTCACCCCCTCAGCTAGTGGAGGGAACTAGAAGAGACATCGATGTCATTGAAACCCAGAGAGAAGAGAATATCAAGGAGAAGAGTGAGATGGGCAGTGTTCTGTTCCGGAGACGCCTCTCTTCTGGTGGGGGGACCACGTTCTCCACTCCCTTCTCCTATATTCTTCATCACTATCTCTGCCTTCATTCCCACCTTCTGAAAACCATTCTTGATGCTGTCATAAAACAGCTGCTAGCAACACCTGCCCGTTTTCTCTGTTGTGCAAATAATAATCCAAATAAAAGGAAAAAGAGAAGATGAGAAAAGAAAGGTAATGGGGCAGGAAGAGAAAACAGAAATGGAACAATTTGGGAATTGTTTTTCTAAACAAGTGACTTAACCTCAGTGCCTGGGGCAATTCTCTAAGACTATTCATTGCCAGGAAGATGCCCACCAGCATTGATTGAGGGAGTTTCCTCACCTGTAAGCTCCCTAGACACATGAAATCACAGGTCCAGGACCTCTCCCTCCTTCCTCTTCCTGCCACCCCCTCCCCCCTTTTTTTGCTAAATTATATACCCTATCATTTCTGTAATAATTCTTTTGCCTCCTGCATATCCTCCTTTCTCTCCCTGCTTAGGAACCCTTTATGTCTTGAAGGAGGAAGGGCTAGGTAGCTTTTCCCCCCCACCCCAAGCCACTGCCTACTTTCCTCTCCCTCCTTTGAACCCCATCACACCTTGAAGGGAGAGAAGTTGTGTGGCTCCCCCCACCCACCCAAGAGCTGCTGCAGACATCTTTAAAATGTTTGGGAAGGAAGATAGGGGGAAAAAAATCCTTCACCACCCTCCTCCCTCTCAGGGCCTCCTTCCAAGAAATGCTGATGTGCCCTGATGAAGATAAGCTTCCCAGCACCTGGGCCTAATGATAACTCCCTCAGAAAGTCATTACCTGGGTTGCTTTCCTGGCCCCTTCCCCCCTTCCCCCACAGTTTCGCTGTTTATCTAAAGGGCCATCAGAGAGAGATGCTTGCCTGCATCTTCACTAACTGCCAGAAACACATGCCCCAGCGATTACTGAATGTTGTGTTATTATGTTAAAAAGGCAAACTGACACGTAACAGCTCCCTTCACCCAGCTCCCTTCAGCTCCATCCGCCCATATAGTGGCCTCCTCAATCCAAGCCTCCTTTCTCCACATCTGCTCCCAAGTGCCGCCCCATCCATCCATCCCTGACTCCTGTCTGACCTCAGTCCTCCTCCCTGACTGCTGGAGCATCCCCCTGCCCCCTCTATAATCCCCACCCCCCCAGGTGATGGGATAAAGGTGGAAGGTACGCGTTCCCATTTAGGGACCGAGTCACCTCTTTCCAAAAAGTGGGGAGTGGGGGAGAGAGCTAGGGGTTGTGTCTTCAGCTGTGAGGGGCCTCTGACAATAATAGGGTGGGGATGGAGGGCTGCAAAAAGGGCTCTGCTACTGGAATGGGAATTTCAGGGAGTTTGGCAAAAAGGTCAACGAGAAGCTCCCTTTGTGGGGAAGATCAAACTGATGACTCGGCTGCTTTTCTATTGTGTCATGGAAAAGGCTTCTGGGGGAACACTTGCCAAGTCCTTAGAAGAAAAGATATATATAGACAGAGATATGTATATTTATAGCTATATCTATATATGCTGCAAGAGAGATATTTATTCCATCATGGCAGTTAGCTATGTTGGGGGAGGAGTGCTTTGGCAAAGAACACATAGCCCTGGTCTCTCTTTGCAGCTTCTTCCTTGGTCCCTAGAAAAGGGAGACAGGGCATGGGGAAGGGGCCTGGCTCCTGAGCTGGGTTTCCCAGGTGCCCCATTCATTCTTTCACCCCATCAGCTAGGAAAAATCCTGAGAGAGGCCAGACCTCAGAGCGGAGAGTTTTCCTTTGAGCTGAATTTCAGTCCGGACTCTGCAGTCCAGGGTATGCCTCATGGGAAGCTATTTCTAGGGATCTTTGAGTCCTGAGTAACCTGATCCTCAGAGTAGGGGTGTATGAGGAAAGGGCTCCATATGGAAAAAAGGGCTGGGGGGCATGGGGTAGAGAGGATTTCCTTGTTTCCTAAAAGAGAAAAGGAATAATGTCTGGGGTTTGTTTGCTTTCCACCTGTGGGATAAGGGTTTAATTAGACTCTGAGCTTTGGAGGGGCCCCACTATGTTGTGAGAGGCTTTGGGGTTCTTTACTGCTTAGCCAAGCCATCTGTTGGTCCCCTTACAGCCTGGGGGAACAGTTAAGGTCTGCCAAGAAGCTAAACTCAAGATTCTTCTTCCCAGAATCCTCCCTGGGTCCCTATACTCTTTGGGGCATGCGTGCTACTCTGGGTATATGTTTTGCCCTCCCTGTTTCTCTCCCTCGTAGAGTCTGATGATGGAGCAGGTAGAACAGCCCCAGGCCCCTGGGTGAGATGGGAGGTGGGGCTGACATGGGTGTAGCCTATCTAGGCATCTCCCATCTCATCTCCATCCCATCATGCTGTCTTAGACAACATTTGAAACTCTGACCTGAGCCCAGAACTGGGCTTGCCTCATCCCTTACCTGCCTCCTCTCCCCCTCAGAGGAGCCCTGAGGTGGGAATGAGTAAGAGATGTTAATGGCTCCCCACCCACTTTATCTCAGTTGGTCTTGATACTGCTTTCTTGCCTTTCTTTGGGGAAGGTTTGTTGCAAAGCTTGCTTGGCCACTGTCTTGAGTTCCCACCCTGCCACCCTCAGCCTCTCCCTGCTCCCCAGTCAGGTTGAACAGTTCATCACTTGCAAAAAGGCATGAAGTCTGAGGGCAGTCCCTGAGTCAGCAGGGCAAGCTAGATGGATGGAACAGTTCTACCAGTCTCCCTCCCTTCCTGGATTCTCATAACTGCCCAGTCCTTGGTGCCAAACAGACCCATCATTTCAAGGCAACAACAAGGTCTATGCTGGGTTAGAGGATGCTTGGAGATATTCATGGTGGACACAAAAAGCAACTTCCTGGGGTGTGGGTGTCACCAGGGGGTGGGTAACTAAGGAAGTAACAAAAACTTCCTTTAACCTTTAAGCATGAAATAGAATGCCATCCTGATGCCCACTACCTCCATCACCACCTCTGTCCCACTATCCTCTGTCTCCACCTCTCTTATCCTGCTCTGTTTGGGCTGAGATATGAATAGACAAGATGATCCTGTAGAAAGTGCACTGGACTTGGAGGGAGTGAGAGGATCAAAGTTAAAATCATGGATCTGATTTTCGTTGTCCGTGTAACCACTGGCAAACTTTGGCTTTAAAATGAGGGGGTTCTATTGACATCCTGTGAGATCTCTTCCAGCTCTAATCCTGTGATCCCGTGTGTCTAAAACCCCACAGTAGGCACTTTCCCGGACCAGAAATGCCCTAATATTGCAAAGTACTTGCAACTATTCAGAGTGAACGAGAGGCTCCCGATGAGTCTCAGTGTACCTGATTTCATCAATGCTGGGAGAGAGTGTCCTAACCTCCCCACCTAGAACAACCTTCATCCTTCTCCCTTCTGCGATCATCCAAGAAGAGTCCAGAGGCACGGGGTCCCTTGTGAGTCAGTCTGGGACCAAGCCAAGTGGTGTTGTAGCTCTGGGCATCTGGCTTCTCTGATCTCTGCCCCTTCATTTCTTTCTCAGCATCAGCAGCTTGGAGCCCCTGCTGGTCAGCTGACTCAAAGAAGGCCTCTTGGACCTCTCTTGCCCATATGTCCCCAGCTGTGAGGTGGCAAGGGATCTCGGGAGGGAAAGAAAAGGGGAGATTCAGAGGCAAGTGAAATTCTAGTGACAGGAAAAGAGATTTCTGGGCCTTTCATTGCCCTCTGTGTCCTACCTCAGGATGAATTACTGTCGGGTTTATAAGTCAAGAGTGATTTCCCCATTCTCTGAGTTGCCAGTCCTCCCTGCACATGCCCCTCTCCTCTCCTCCTCCCTTCTTCTAGGCATTTGCAAATCCAGCTGCGACCTTTTTTGCTTCTGACCTCATCCCTAGTGGGAGAAGGAGGAACTTAGATGAGCTTTCATCGCCTGTCCCAAGCTGAATAAATTTAAGGACCCTCTCCCTCCCTCCCCTTCTCCTTAGTTCTTTAGGGCAGGCTGGAGAGGGGAGAGAGAGCTCTAGTTCTGGGTCATGAGGCTGGTTGGCCTGGCCTCTGGCCTGGAGTCAACATGTGGAAGAACAAACTCCAGGTCTGAAAAATAAAATCTAATTGTTCCTTCTCTAATTCCTGCCCCCTTGACCTTTGCTGCAATCCAGTCAGTCAGTCAGCCAGCCAGGAATGCAGTCATTCTCTAAAGACACTCACTTACCAAGCTGCCTAGAAGCCAGATGCTCAGAGCTGTCCCAGAGTTTTTGTTCAATCCAGTAACCCAGCTGGGGCCGAAACCAGAATCTCAGAATGTTCGAACTGGAGAGGACCTGAAATCATCTAATTCAGTGCCCTTGTTTTATAGACACTGAAGCCCTGAGGGATGCAATGAATTGTAGAAAGTCATGAAGCCAGTACTAATAGCTAAAATTTATACAGTACTTTAAGGTTAACAAAGTATTTCTCTCATAACAACACTTAGAGGCAGGTAATGCAAATTTTACTATCCCCATCTTCTAGATCAGCGGCAGCTATTTGGCACTATGGATAGAGCATTAGATCCAGAGTCAGGGAGATCGGGGTTCAAATCCAGATTCACACACTTTCTAGCTATGTCACCCTGAATAAATCACCCACACCTGCCTCAGTTTTCTCATCTGTAAAACAGGGATAATTGTAACCCCTTCCTCTCAGAGTTGTTGTAAGAAGAGAATGAGATGATATTTCTAAAGTGCTTTGCAAACCTTAAAATGCTTTACTGATGCTAGCTATTATTATTATAATGGAAGCAGCAGGTAGGTAGTACAGTGGACAAAATACCAGGCCTAGAATCAGAAGAACTTGAGTTCAAACCCGAGCTTAGACACTAGTTGTGTGACCCTGGGCAAGTCACATAATCCTATTGGCCTCAGTTTCTTCATCTGTAAAATGAGCTGGAGAAAGACATAGCAAACCAATCGAGTATCAGAAAACCCCAAATGGTATCACAGAGTTGGACATAACTGATTTACTAAATGATAACAACAGCAAAATTATTATTACAAGATCATTGAGATTCAGAGAAGTAAGTGACTTGCCTGGATTCACCTAATATGCAGTAGAGGTAATAAGCTGCAGAGCTTGGGTCTGAACTAAGATCTCCTGACTCCAAATTGAGTGTCCTTTCTGCTATCCCAGTCGATCATCAAGCATCTAGTAAGCACTTGTGGTAGAAACCGTAATAAAGTCTGAGGAAATAGAGAAAGGCTAAGTCATTTCTTGCTCTCAAGGAGCTTACATTCTAATAGGTTAGAAAAAAAAGCACATATGAGATATACACAAAATAGAGGGAAGGCAACCTTAGAAAAGGCTTTAGACTCTGGCCATGGAGGTGCATACTTGCAATCCCAGCAAACTGAAGGTTGAGGTTGGACCTCTGGAGTTCTAAAGTTCCAAAGTTTACTGGCCAATTGGGTATCTCCGAATTGATATTGTGAACTCCCAGATGGGAAGGGAGAGAGGACCAGCATCAGGTTTCCTAAGAGGTAGGAGGTAAACTGGATCAGGTTGGGAAACAGAGCAGGTCAAGTAAAAGTTCCCAAGCTCATCATCAGTCAATCTATGAATGGCTTCTGTACTTCTACTTATAGCCTGGGCAAGACAAAACAGAGAAAGGGGGAGAGAGAGAGAGAGAGAGAGAGAGAGAGAGAGAGAGAGAGAGAGAG
>NC_058133.1:112695484-112763556 GCF_016433145.1 Gracilinanus agilis | reverse complement strand
GAGAGAGAGGAGAGAGAGAGAGAGAGAGAGAGAGAGAGAGAGAGAGAGAGAGAGAGAGAGAGAGAGAGAGATTAGCAGCAAGTACAGAGAAAATCTACTCCCAGGAATCCTAATGTCCTAGCACTCTCCATAAAATCACCAAAAATAAAAATTTTCAAGAGTTTTTTTCTCTTTATATTTCATTTCTTATCCAATTTGATTCAATTCAACATCTATAGTAAATATCTACTGTGAGCAAAAGACTGTTAGCCTCAGGGTAGCCCAGAGTTGACAAGAACCAGTTTAAGTTCTTCCTATCAGTGTGAAGCTGGGCAGGTAAATAATTTCATCCCTCTTTGGGCTTCAGTTCACTCCTCAATAAAGTGAGAGAAGTGGACTAGAACCTTCTTTGATCTTTCCAATTATTAGCATTTGATAAGGGAAAAAATCCCATGCACTAGACTTGAGGCCTGGGTTCTAATCTTGCCTCTGCCACAAAATCACTATAAGTTCATTGGACAAGTGGGTCATTCATTTCCCTTCTTGGACCTCAAGTTCTGAATCTGTAAAATCATTAGATGATTCCCAAGTTTTCTAAATTTCTGTGATTCTGAAACTTGGTTATTCACTGACCTCTTCTGATCGTTTTCTGTTTAGTTCCCCAAGCTGCCAACTCTCCACCTTCCCAGAGACCTTTACCCTATCCCAACTCTGGTCTGCAGATGGTGGGAGCTAGGAGAAGAGAAAGAGATCTTCAGGGAGAGAGGTCTTGCCTTGGAGCAGAGGTGAAATTCCACTCCCAGCCCCTCTCTGACGTCTGACCTTTGCACCTCTCCTTCTAGTGACCCCTAATCTGCCTTTCTTGTCTTATACTCCCCAGGGAGGAAGAAGTAAGACAGTGCTAGATGGAAAAGGTATGAGAAGGAGGTTAGAGGTCATTTCACAGTAGGTTTTGGCAGAAGAGGCCCCTGAGACCACCTGTGAGATCTGACTTTCATCCTCACCCTCTGGGTTGCTTCCCTAAATTTGGAAATAAAAGCTCACTACTAAGTTTTGATTTGAAGCTGGGTTCTATATACCCACAAAAGTCCTCTACCTTCTAGGGAGCCTCAAATACAGCCCCTCTGAGACTCCTGAGGACTCGGGAAAAATATTGATTAAAAACCACCACATGTTCCTGCCTCCACAGCTATCTCAGCTATAAGAGGATGGACCCAGATCTGAAGAGGCTAAGGTTGTTTCCTTTTCTGAATTATCTTTCCTGTGTCAAGATAGAGTTGAGTGAACAGCTAGGTGGTTCAGTGGATAAAGAGCCAGACCTAGAGATCGGAGGACCTGAGTTCAAATGTGGCCTCAGATACTTCCTAGCTGTGTGACCCTAGGCAAGTCACTTAATCCCCATTGCCTAGCCCTTATCAGTCTGCTGACTTAGAACCAATATATAATGTTGGTTTTAGGGGAAAAAAAGATTGAGTTGCATGTCACCTTGCCTATGAGCAGAGGGGATAGAGGAAATGAACTCTGGAAGGATGAAAATTTTCTAGCTCTTTGATGCTTTTGTAATTAGCATGGAGGGAAGGAGAGGAAGTGCAAGAGAATATGAAAGAAATCTACATTTAGAGTCAGAGGTCTTGGGTTCGAATTCTTGCTTAATATTTATCTAACATGTATAACCTCTAGGTCAAGGTCAGTGAGGTACTCCTTCCCAAGAATGGTCCATGAAGTGGAAGGAGAAGAAATCTAACCAAGGATTCTCTTGACCAATACTTGATGGATCATCCCCTGTTTATACTGTTTTATATATGATTTTGAACAAGTCACCCTCCCTCTCTGGGCATCAGTGTCTCCATCTGTACAATGAAAGAGTTGGGCTAGATGACCTAGACTCTGTAGTGGTTCCCAAACTTTTTTGGCCTACCTCCCCCTTTCCAGAAAAATATTACTTAGCGCCTCCCCCTGTCACATACTATCACCACGCCCTTACAGTTATTCAAAGCCCCCAAATGCACCTGTGACCATCACTGCCCCCCTGGATTGCTGCAGCACCCACCAGGGGTGGTGGCACCTATTTTGGGAATCTCTGATCTAGGGGATCTCTTCTAGTCCTGATATTCTATGACACTATCAGGTTCCTTGTCTTGAGGGAATAGGGAAGAGCCCAGTAGAAAGGAGCAGAGCTCAGGCTCAAGACCTGAGAAACTCCAGGATTCCTGCCAACTGCTCAGGAGGTGCCAGGGGCCATGCGCTTGGGTGGACCATATTTGGCCACACAGGAGGAATCATGCCCCTTTCACCATTCCCAGTTTCAGGTCACCTTTCCTACAGGATTTCTTCATGGCCCAACTCTTTTCCTTGCTTCCATCTTGCCCAGGTGCTATTCTTCTCACCCATGTTGGACCTCCTTAGAAGGGGCTCAGGTATAACAAGAGGAAACTCTTCAACCAGCTTAACTGGGACAAAGTCTCCCAAGATACTACCTCTACCTCCCTACCTTCATCCCCCTTCCCCTTTGCAAGTGGCCCTTTTCCCCATAAACCTTATGATTCTTCCACTACAGCCACATGTACCACATGCCCCTTCCATCTGGGGATTCTTTTTTCCATCCTTCTGCTCTCCCTCCTTCCATTCCTGGCCACCAGAGCAGAGAGGTGCCCCCATAAGCTACTTCTCCCCCACCCTCCCCCTGATATGGGGGAGTTTTCTTTACTGACAGCCTGAAGACAGGTCATTTTTCTTCTCCTCCCATATAATGGCCTTTCCTTCCCCACCCCCTCCTTTCCAACGTTTAATGACTTTAACATATACACACACAGTCCTAAAAAAAAAATACAACCCCCTAGTGAGCTGCTGCAAACCTCATGTTGTGGAAGAGAAACAACTTAAGCACATGTTCACAAGTCACTGCATGCGATGACAGGGAGCCTTGTGCTAATTTCCTCTGAGTGTGTTTGAAGATGGTGAAAGAAGGGGGGGAAGGGAGGAAAGGAAGAAGGAGGCAGAGAGAGGGAGGCAGAGTGCTTGGGTGTTTAGCTGTTCCCTTTGAACTTCCTAGAAATGTTGGAGCATTTGGCAAACTCTCATAAGATTATAAATCGAGAACTAGAATACATTTTAAAGGCCATCAGAGTCTGGCCTTTCACTTACAGATGAGGAAACTGAGGTCCAAGAGCATTAAGTGATTTGCTTCAGCTCACACAGATAATATAGGAGGCAGATTAAAACCCAACTCCTCTGATTCCAAAGTCAGTCCTCTTTCTTCTGTTAAAATTTTCTTTTTATTCTGAATTTTAATAGTCATCAATAATCACAGGAATTTCAAAGTACGAGGAATAAAAAAGAATTGTACAAGAAACTGAACTGCAGGGGGCAACTGGATTGAAAATCAGGCCTAGAGATGGGAGATCCTGAGTTCAAATCTGACCTCAGACACTTCCTAGCTATGTGATCCTAGGCAAGTCACTTAACCCCCATTGCCCAGTCCTTACCGCTCTTCTATCTTGAAACCAATACACAGTATTAATTCTAAGACAGAAGGTAAAGGTTAAAAAAAAAAGAAATCAAACTATTGCATGCTTTTATTATAATATAAATGGATCAACAAGGGAACAACACAATTGCCCTATTTTGTATCTCCTCTGTATTTTTTTTCCTTCTGTGCATTTTTATAAAATGTTTTCTTTTCACCTTAACCTTCCATCTTAGAACTGATACTAAGCACCAAGTATCAAGGTGGAAGAGCAGTAAGGGCTAGGCAATTGGAGTTAAGTGACTTGCCCAGGGTCACACAACTAGGAAGTTTCTGAGGTCCCATTTGAACAAAGGACCTCTAATCTCCAGGCTTGGCTCTCTAGCTACTGAGCGACCTAGTTGCCCCCTATAAAATGTTCTCTTGATGCTCCTCAATGCTCTTTCCATTGTGTCATGTTGTAGATTCTCTCCCTGCCCAAATACCTTAGTTAGGAAAGGCATGCATCTGTCTTCCTTAAACAGTCCTAGGCCCAGGGGGGAGGGGGATTAGGGAGGGAGAGGAGGCAAGAGAGAAGAGAGAGGGAAAGACAAGATGACCTTTGGAGAGAAGGTACAGAGAGCCAGTCTTGAATATCTATGGGGGTCTGAAGGGAAGATGTGATTGACTATCTTTCCCTGTTCTGCTCTCTACCTAAGTCCCTGACCCAGGCTTAGGCTCCATTCTTCTTTTACACATCCGAATTCTCCCTATCCCCTGCCCCCAACTCCATCTCCATTTAGAAAGTAGGAGAATAGGCCTAATTTTTTTGTTCCTCACCATCTATTGGAAGGACTTCATCCAATGACAGGATCCAGAGCATTAGCACTCCAGAATCCCCTTCAGATGACACGAGCTAAATTAGAGCTGAAGCTGTCATTTAAGCCAACTAGGCAGCCTGGAAAAAGCCTTGGATTTTGAGGCAAAAGATCTGAGTTCAAATTTCAGCTCTATTATTTTGCTACTTGTGTGACCTCATTCAAATAACTTACCTCTTTGAAACTGCTGCCTTTGCTGTTTTAACCCTGTGTTTAGTTAAGGAACTGTACAAATCCTAGAGTCAATGTAGTAGAAAAAGCTTTGGGTTTCGAATCAGGAGTCCTGAGTTCAAGTTTCTGCTCTGTTACTTGTTAGTTATGTGACCTTGGTCAGATCCCTCCATCTCTCTGAGTCTTGGTGTGCTTATTTGAAAAATTGGGCCAATAACTCTTGGTACCATCTACCCCACAAAATTTGCTATGGTGCAGAAATGAGGGATACTGATTGGTGAAGATGAGCTACTCCCCCTAGGAATAACCACCGGCCCCTAGAACTAGGGTGCAGATTTTCAGATGGATAAAGTGGAACTGGACACTCTAGGGTCTGTCCCTGTGCTGTCTCCCTGTAATTTTACCTGCCCAGGAATGGGGTAGGCTCTCTTGCCAGGAAGAAAGAGTTCTGACTATAAGGGAATCCTTGCTGAGTCAGAGAATGGGGAACTTATTCTTCTATTTCAGAGCCCAGGAAGCCACTGGGTTACTGCTGGCTCCGTCCGTTACCCCCACCTCCACCCCCACCCCCTCCATTCCGTTCTTGCAGAGGAATATACCTGGGAATCAAATTCTCCAAATCAGAAGATTGTGCTCTAAGCCTGCAACTTTACCCCTTGAGAGAAGACTGGAAAGTGTCTGTCTGACCTGCCATTATCCGTGCTATTATCGTCATTATTGTTAATATCACTTCCATCATGCTATAATTTACTCCGTAGTTGATGCCTTTGGGGCTTGGGGCCTCCTCTGGGCTTTCTTGTTGGAAGTAAATGAGTTCGGGGAACTTCCCTGCCTCCAACCCCCATATGTGGTGGAGGTGAAGGGAGGGGTTGCCCTTGTTTCCTTTACCACCAGCTCCCTCCATACTTTCTGTTGTTGTTTTTAAACCCTTATCTTCTTTCTTAGCATCAATTCTAACACAGAAGAGCAGCAAGGGCTAGGCAATCAGGGTTAAGTGACTTTCCCAGGGTCATATAGCTAGTTCCCTACATTCTTCAGTGAATCTGGCTCAGCATTACCTTGCATATTCTCCCCTATTAGGGCAACTGCTTTTCAAGGTTTGGAGCTTGTTTGGGCACTGAGTAAGAAGAGGGAAGGAGTGATGGTAGGGAGGAAAAACCCTTTAAGGATTAGAAAGGATCTAATAGGCAATTGACCCTTCCATCCCTGAAGTGAGGTGGGCATTTAGATTATGCCACATTTATTACCCTGATAATCAAATGTCCCAGCAAGTAAACCCAGGTACAGCAAGGAGTGTAGGCTGCTAGCAATCAGACAGAGAAGGCCCTTGGAGTGCCCTCATCCACTACAATTTATTTTTCTAGACTTATTTCCTATTATTCTTTCTCATCCACTCAACATTCCATCCAAACTGGGCTACTTACTCTTTCCCTAACACTCTGTTCTCTGTCTTGCCTCTGGGGCCATAGCCTGTTCTCTATAATCTCTATCTCCATTCAGGGTTCAACACATTTACCACTTCCTAAAGAAGGGCCTTCTTATGGCCCCTCTTTAGCAGTCCCCAATCTGCCCACCTGAATTACTTTGCATGGATTTTATTTATCTGTGACCATATTGTTTTCCTTCAAGAAGAGGGAAAGCTTCTTGAGGACAGAAACCATTTTCATTTTTGCCAGTGGAGGGAATTTCTTCATCCTAGATCCATGTTGGCAAATCCATGGCATGTGTGCCCCTACATGCTGGAGGGGACTTCTGTTCACCCTCTCCACAGCACCCCAGGACATTTTCCACATGCCCCACCCCTCTCCCCAGCAGCCCAATGTGAGTACTTCCTCCCTCTCCTGTCTGGGGTAATGCAGAGGACTCATAGGCAGCTTGAGGGTACAGTTTGGGCACACAATCTCTAAAAGATTCACCAACACTGTCCTAGATATTTCCATGTTGTTTCCTCTATTAGAACTGTGAATTTCTTTAGAGCAGAGACTGTGGTTGGGTTTGGATTTGTTTTTTAGTTTAGAGGTTGGTTTGTTTGGCTTCTTTGTACTTCCAGTGCTTAAAATAGTGCCTGGCACATAGTAAGCTCTGGTTGGTTGACCATATGTAATCCCCTGTGAAATCACACATCCAGCCACTCTCAGAATCCCTTTGTATCTCCAGCACCGAGGACAGCACCTGGTACCTAGCAGGTGTATCAGAAATGCGGAGCATTTTGAATTCTAGCCATTTCAATCCTTCTTACCTATGCCTTTGCTTCAATAAGCCTTCGCCCTTAGTCTCACACTGTAACCCAAACAGCCAGGCTATTTTTGTGCAATAGTGACTCTCAGTTTTGCCAGTTACAAAAATTCCTCTGAACTAGTTTTTTTCCTATTCAGTTTCTATGTAATTGGTCCCTGCAGCAGCTACTCTAATGCAATGAAGGATAATGGTTTTGGAGGCAGAAATCCTGGGGGTCAAATCCTAATTCTGCCATTTACTACCTCTGTGACCATGGACAAATCACGTAATCTCTTGGGGCCTCAGTATCCTTATATAATAGAGCCTTGGACTAGATAGTCTTTAAGGTATCTAAGATTCTAAGCCTAGCATTTCCAACTTTGAGGATTTCTTTAGTTGACTGGCCCCTAGTCTGCTAATGTATTGCTTTCTAGCTGCTCCAGTCTCACCACCCCCCCCCAGTTTTTTCCACTCTACACCAAATCATTCTGTTTTATGATTCCCAGTTTTTCTAAAAGAAGTCCTATTTCTCTTTATCTTCATCCACTCACTTCCTACATCATGCCCTGAGGGCACCAAGATTTCTGACCTAGTATTCTTCTTTTCTAACTACTTTAGCTTTCTCAAAGCCCACACTTTATTTAATATGACTTCTGGCTCTGCCAGACAAAGGTCCTCTTAGATCATAGAATCACAAAACATCAGAGTTGAAGAGAACTCACAGGTCATGCAATTCTGTCCACAGTGCCCCTGAGAAGTGGTTACGCCCAACCTCTGCTTTAAAGAATACCCTATCTCTTGGGGCAATTTATTCCACTTTTCTGCAGCTCTAATTAAGAAGTTTTTCTTCATATCTGTCTTTGCAGTGTCCATCTAGTTTTAATTTTGTCCTCTAGGATCTGGTAAAACAAGCTTCATTCACATGGCAATCCTTTAGACAACTATTAGGTCTTCCCTAAGTCCCCTCTTCTTTCCAGGATAACATCCATAGTTCCTTTGACAAATCATCATCTGGCAGGGTATCTAGTCTCTCATCCCTCTATTCCTCTTGCTCACTTAATATCCTGAGTGCCCTCTTCTGGACTTGCTCCAGCTTATCAATTGCCTTTCTAAAGTATGGCACCCGGAACTGAATATAATGTACAATATACTTGTCTTACTGGAAGATAGAGTAGTAGCACTGTATATATAGTAATAGTTTGGAGTAGGGAAGAACATCAAAAGATGTGGTTACTCTAGATCACTCTGTGATATTGGGTTGTTTGTATCTAGCTTCAGAACCCTGGGGTGGGAGTGGAGAGAAATCAAAATCAATCAAATCATCATTAGATGCAGAATCCTCTATCCTGGGACACTTGCACTCGGATTCTTAAGTTATCTATATTGGTGGGATTTTCTCCATCTCCCAACCTCCTCTGTCCCATGTTATTGTTCAGTCATGCCTAACTCTTCAATGACCACATTTCTTGGCCAAGACACTGGAGTGGTTTGCCATTTCTTTTTCTATCTCATTTGACAGATAGGGAACTGAGGCAAACCAGGTTAAGTGACTTGTCCAGGATCCCTCATCTAATAAGTGTCTAAAGCCAAATTTGAACTTCCCCATTTATTCTTTATTTATACTTATTCTAAGGAGGGCAAACTCCTTAATCTGGAGTTCACAAACCACCCCCCAGAAGATTTTAGCTAGTATAATTCTGAATTTAAAAATGAGGACTCCCCCAAAATGAAATGCCCTACAAGCTAAGGATGGTTTTTATGTAATAAAATTTTGTTTAAAACCATTTTTAGCTCTCAGGCCATACAAAAACAGGCAGCAGGACAGATTTGACCCAACAGGGTCATCCCAGACTAAATGATCTGCAAAATCCCTTCCAGCTCTATGACTTTTTCTAGTGGTTGGACAAGTCAAGGGTCAGCAAACCATGACCCTATGGGCCAAATCCAGCCACCTTGGTATGGAGAGAGAGGCAAATAAGAGTTGTACATTTCATTCTTTTCCCATTTTTAAATGTCTGGATCCTGAGTTGCTTAATTTTGCTCGATGTTTGTACAAGTACATGAATTGTACACCTATAAGCAGAATCATCACTAGAAATTTTTTAAGAGCAAAATAATATTTGGGGGAGATGAGGTGAAGAGGGAAAATGAGGGTGGATGATAGTCTGAGTAAAAGGTACAATTCTACCAGAATACAGTAACCCTGTCCCCATACATACAAATTATAGGTTTTAGATAGACTGAATATGAATAAATGAATAGAAAAAACATTTACTATGTGTCAAAGACATGCTAAATGCTGAGGATACAAATAGAATGAGACAGTCCTTGCTCTGAAGAATCTCACCCTCTAATTGGGGAGACAGTGTACATTAGAGTTCAGTTGTAGGGCATTTGGCAAGGTTCAGGGCTCCTTAGGGTATACCAGTGGGTCAAATGACAGTACTAGGGGTCTGAAGGGCATAGCGGCAAGGAAGATGGGCCTCTACCAAGAGAGGATCATCAAGGGATTGGGACCCTAAAATATAGTTGCCCAGAGACAGATGCCTGTAGGTCTATGGAGTGGTAATCAAGAAGCAGAGTTAGCAGGTACCTAGGAAAGGAAGTATATCCCCTGAAGAGGAAGTGCCCCCCTCTCTGTTGGCTCTCTGAGGCAAAGGCCTATTTGCCACTCCATAGACAGAGTTCTGAATATGTTTGATATTGTCATTACCATGCACAGCCAGCATTCCTAGTCAGGATATGGGGTGATGAAAGTTGGAGCAGACTGCTGGAGCAGATGCTGTATAAGCCAATCCTCCTGGCTTGGCCATGCCCATCCCTCTATGGATCTAAGGGTCAGGCTGATAATGAGGGGATTAATTTTGCTTTCCAGACTCTGATCATCCACACACACCCCAGCACCATGCCCAATATGGTTGGCTAATGCCAGTTTAGCTGGTAGCATTTTCATTGGCAAATCCCTTCCCCTGCCCTAGAGGAAAGCTCAGTTGAAACAGTGAGCCCAGCACTGGACTTGGCAGAAACTGGATCCCCAGCCCCCAACTCAAGAGACAATAAGGCAAGCCAGCATCAGAACTGATCTTCTCTATATGCCCCTCATCTGCCTCCTACTCCCAGTCACCTAACATAACTATATCACATGTTTATGTATAATTGTATATTCAGACCTGGAAGGAACCTGAGAGGTTCTCTAGTTAAATGGGGTTGAACTCAAACAGAAAGGGCACAGCAGAAGGAAGGAGAGGGGAGCTATGATTTAGAAAACCATATATTAACAGAATCTTTATTATCTTATTAAATATTTACAACTACATTTTCTTAAACTTTTACCTTCTGTTTTAGAATCGATACTAAGTATTGGATTCAACAGAGAAGAGTGGAAAAGACTAGGCAATCAGGGTTAAGTGACTTGCCCAGGGTCACACTGCCAAGAAGTATGTGAAGCCAGATTTGAACCACATCCGCCTGACTCCAAGCCTGGCTCTCTATCCTGTACTACCTAGTTGCCCCATTACAATTACATTTTAACATAATTCAGGTTGCACTGAATAGTGCTATGGACTCTAGGCAGTCCCCAGACAAGTGTCTGATATCTCTAATGTAGGCCAACACCCCCTTTTTTTGCAGATGAGGAAACAAGGAGCTAGAAAGGTTAAATATGCAACTTAAAGTCATATAGGTAGTAAGTAGCAAAGCTGGAATTAAATTACAAAGTTTTCTTAATTCCAAAACTAATGGTCTTTTTATTGTGCCACCAAAAGCTTAATGCACAGTGTCTCAATCCTCACAATAGTCTGATGAGGTTTATAGTACATGTATACCCATTTTATAGGTGAAGAAACTGAAGTTGAGTGAAGTAACCTAATTTTATTCTCCTCCACATCCTCTACAATTCAGCAACACCAGTCTTCTTGCTATTCCCTGCATATGATTCTCTATCTCATAACTCTTTACCTTTTGGTTAGTTGTTCCCCAAGCCTGGAATGCTCTCACTCCTCTCTTCTGCCTTTTGGTTTCCCTGGCTTCCTTCATGACACAACTAAAATCTCACCTTCTGCAGGAAGCCCTTCTTGCCCCTCATCTCTACTACTGCTAATTTTCCCACTCTGAGATAACAGAGAGAGAGAGATTGAACATACACACATATTTGTACGTTTTTTATATGTATTTTATATTTATATCATTTTTTTGCTTGTTTTCTCCCCCATTAGAGTTCCTTGAAGGCAGGGATAATATTTTTGCCTTTCTCTTGTATTTCCAATGCTTAGCAGTGTCTGGTCTGCAGGAAGCACTTTATCACTGATTTACCCAAGATCACAGAATTAGTGAGTGGTAAAGAGAGGACTCAAACCCAGGTCCCATACCTGCCCTACCCGCCAAGTCCCATATTCTTTCTACTATACCTCCTGGTCTCAGTACCCAAGGGGCATACAGTGATTGCTGTATCTGGCCAGGGAAAATCTCTGGGGCCTCTTGTGTCCCTTTTTCTGCACTGAAATATTTCTTCACTCAATATCACTTTAATTAATATCCAATATTTTGGCCCCTTGGGGCTGAATGGCAGCTAATCTAGGTCATCTCAAACCTTTCTTTTTGAAAATGTTGGGAGCATGCTCTCATCCTGGCTGAAGAGTAAGCTTCTCTCTGAACTCTTAGAAACAGGGTCCAGCTTCTTTGGGAGTGTTGCCATTAGGATAATCCAAAGCCCAAGGTCTGGGGGATGATCTAAGTGTCAGAAGCATGTTCTCACACCATTCTGCCCAGATCTAAGATCAAGCCTTTGGTGACTTGAACTGCCTACAGATGGGAAAATTCCCCATTAGGTGATCCTGGAACATCTGTGATGCAAGGAGAGTGTGTAACCTTAAGGAAAAGGTATTGGAAGTGTTGCTTGTGTGTGTGTGTGTGTGTGTGTGTGTGTGTGTGTGTGTGTGTGTGTGATATTCATTTGTGTTTTTAACAGAAGGAGGGAGAAAAGACCTGGAAATAAAATAAGCCAGTCTTTTGATTGGTATTTCTTTACATTTATACTCATTTCTCTCCTCAAAAACCACCAATGACTCCTCTGTCTACAGAATTAAATCTTGACACTGGAGGCCCTCTTCAATCTGACCCCAATCTAATTTGCCAATCTTTATCTCCCACTATTCACTTGCCAATGAGAGCTCCCTTACAGAAGTCAAACTTACCTACCTTTTCTCTGCCAACAGACTTAGAAATTTCCATCTCTTAAGGCTTTGAAGCTAATCCTGAATTCTAATCCCATCCAAGCCCTACCTTCATGTTGGTGAACCTATGGCATACCTGCTGGAGGGGGCTGCTCCCTCCCCCTTCTCCATGCATGCAAGTACATTTCTCACATGACGTGCCCTTTTGCCTAGCAGCCCAGCCCAATGGGAGCACTTCCTCCCTCCTCTGTCTGCGGTAAGGCAGGGGGCTCACATGTGGCATGAGGGTTGCAGTTTAGGCACTCAGTCTCTAAAAGGTTTGCCATCACTGCCTACCTATCCTCCAAGATCCAATTCAACCAATTAACAAAAATTTATTGAGTACCTCTCAATTGTCAGGCCCTATGTAAGGTCCTGGGATTTTTTTCTGAAAGTTTCTGCCTTTATGACCCTACATTTTGTTGAAACAGACAACACACACACACACACACACACATAAGAATAGGCAAAAATAGCTATACAGTAATGGTAGGGGGCGGTAGAAGACATTAGCAGCCGGGGAGGAGAAATCATTCCATGAAAATCATGAGGAGAAAGGCCTCATTTAGAAAATGACACAAGCTCAAATTTGAAGAACATTAAGGACTTTCAAAAGGGAGAGTTGACAAGGAGGTACATTCCAGGAATGAGTGCAAAGGTATGAGATCTTCCATCCACCTCACTCCATGAAGCCTTTCCTTTAGCTCCCAAGTCTTCATTGGTCTCTCCCTCCTCTAAGTTCCTTTAACAATCATTATATGCCTTCTTCTGTAGCCCTTCATCATGCACTGCACTGTATTGCTAGATAACTTTTGGTGAGGGTTAGTCTTGTCCCTTGAGGGCAGGAGCTGTGGCCTAGCCTTGATTGATGTGCTTAGAGATCTCTCAGATGTCTTCCAGATTTAAGTCCCTATGAACCTGCGGATCCACACAAGTAATTGGTTAGAAATTATTTGTTCCTGGAAGCATGCTATATGATGGACAGGGGATTTTGAGAAGGGAAGTGATTTCAACTTCATTTACTTGGCCTCCTTTGAAAGATAGGACTGAGCAGAAAGAATTTAGCGGCCTCTGGAGACTTGTTATTAGCTCAGTTAGATCTTTGACCAAGACAACCTTGTTTCTCCATCTTGGGATTGGCCAAAATAGATCCCATAGAAATATGTTCAGAAGGCTTCTGTTGGCATCTTTCCTGCCTTGCCAGCCAGCCATTATACCTTCTACCTCTCCCTCAACAACACATTCTGTACCCCTCTATGAGTGACTGATGTTTCTCCCGCCCTCCCCCACCTGGTTCTAGTATAGTTCTCACATCCTCCTACCTCCCATCAGCCTGTCAATCATTACTCTCTAGAGATCATCCCCCAGCCCCATCTCTGTTCTCCCCATATTCCAGTCACTAATAATTGCTTCAAGGCACGCTGGTCTTTGTTTTAAGTTCTTTTCATTTGACTTTGGACTAGAGAGGAGAGTAAATGACACTCTGTCTCTTTAAGGCAAACAAGCAGCATTAGAAAAATACTTTTTTTTTTTTTTTGCTTTTGCTTTTAAGAGAAAAAAATCCTCCAAGTTATTAGGGGAAAGAAAATCATTTGACTTAAGCAGCCTCTGGCAGTCTGGTGATGCTGAGAACAATATCCCTGTCAGCATCTATCAGGTTTGGAAAACAAAGCCATCTGCATATGGGGGGGATGAGGAGGGGAGGGGAGAGTGGAGCTCAGCACAAGAGGAGGTGAATTACTAATGAGAGATGCACAGAGGACCCCTTATTTCTAGCAACACCACTACCTCCCACACTCCCAACTGAACTAGGGGAAGGTGGTGGAGACATTGGTTTCCATGGTTGACTGAGAACAGGAAGACCCAGACATCTGGGGAAGAACTCCTAATACCTACGTCAAAGGAGGGACAGTTGGCAATCCCATCTAACTAGAGTGGGGAACAGAGAGCCACCTGAAACAATAATATTGTAAGATGGTAGGATTTCCAGGCGAGGAGGGACCTGAAAGATCATCCATTCCAACCCTCTCATTTACACATGATGAAAATCAGATTCCAGAGAAGTGTGTTGACTTGCCCAAGGGCCTTATGGGTAGCATATAGCAGAGTCAGGACTTAGATCTCTGACTCTAGTCCTAGTTCTCTTTCTACTTTACCACTCTAACATCTCTATTTGGGAACTAGAACCCTCCATCTGTGCCCATGATCTCCTCCCCTCCCATCTCTTGCAAAAAGATTTTGCTCCTTTCATCAGGCAGGTCCCTGCACCCTCTTCAATTTCTCCTTATTAAAAAAAATCTTATATGCTGGCTCCTTTTCTGCTGCCTATAAATGTGGCCACCTCTTCTTCATCCTTAAGAAACAAAATGTCACTAGATCTGTTATCCCCTTAAGGTCTAATCCCGTATCTCACATATTCATGCCAAACTCCTAGAAAAAGTTCTAATTCCTTTTCCTCACCTCTTGTTCACTTCTCAGTCCCTTGCAATCTGGCTTTCGGCCCCACCATTCAATGGAAACTGTTTTCTCCGAGGTTATCTTATGCTGATCAGACAGACTTTTCTTAATCCTTATTCTCTTTGATATCTCTCCAACTTTTGACACTGTTGATCAAGTTTCTTCCTGGATTCCCCACTCCACCTCCCTTCTTTTGGCTTCCATGATGTTGTTCTTTCCTGGTTCTCTTCCCATGTGTAAGATCATTACTTTTCAGGCCTCTTTGCTTCATCTATTTCCCACCTCCTAACTTGAGTGTTTACCTTGAGGCTTTCTCTTGTTTTTTCTTTCTGCCTATGCCTTTTTATTGATAATCTCACTAGCTTCCATTGACTCCCCATATATCTAGCTCCTGAATATGTCCAAAACTCAGTTTAGAGGAGAGGAAGCTTTCGTGGGAAAGATAATGAATTCTGAGTTGGACGAGTTGAGTATTGGTATTCCCAACTTTTCAAAAGTTCAGATGGGGTCACTGGAATGAAGAATATTTAGGGAAATAAAGCACCCGCAACTGCCCACGAGTTAGTCTCTCTCAAGTAACTTCTCCAATTTCCATGAGCAGCTCTGCTTGCTAACATCATGCCATCTCTCATGATGAAATCTCATCACCATGCTGGTTCACTCTATTTTTGATTCTTAACAGCTTCTTGATTCCCCCAGTTATCCTTCCCCTCTGACCAGAGGGTGAAAGAACACTATTTCTGTAGATATTCTTCATCCCATTGCCCATACCTGAACTTTGGACAAATTGAGAATTCCCAGACTCAACTCGTCCAACTCAGAATTCATTATCTTTCCCACTAAAGCTTCCTCTCCTCAAAACTTCTCTATTTCAATTGAAAGTACCACCATCCTTTTAGTGATCTAGATGTACAACCTTAGTTATCCTTGGCTATTCCCTTACCCTCAACTCCTATATCCAATCAGTTGCCAAATTTTAGAAATTGTATCTCCATTGTATTCCTTGTAACTTTTCCCTTCTTTCCCCTCCCATAACTACCACCCTAGTTCAGGGACTCATCACCATTCTCCTGAACTATTGCAATAACCTTTTAATTTATCTCTCTGCTTAAAAATCTCTTACCCCCTCTCCAGCCCATCCTCCATGGAGATGCCAAGATTATCTTCCTAAAATACAAAGCTTTCTAGTTTACTCTAATATTCAAAAATTGTCCATTGCTCCCTGTTTTCTTCTAATATGAAATATAAACTCCTCAATCTGATGAATTCTTTGAAATCTATTTCCAGGCTACCTTTCTAGATTTACTTCACAGTAGTACAATTCATATAATCTAGTTTGGGATTCCATTAAACTGCATTAGTTTGTTTCTTGACCCAGGCCTTTTATTTCCTAAAGGCATGATCATGTTTCTCCTACTCTGGCTGGGAGCTTTCAAATGTCAGGAACTGTGTCACCTGTCTCCTCTGAATCATTATTACAATGTCCAGTATCAGGCTCTACACAAAGGGAAGCCAATAAAGAAGGGTAATTCAATTCAATAAACATTTATTAAGCACCTATTCTGTGTCAAGCACTTCCCAAAGCACAAAGAATACAAATTTAAAAAAAAAAGATAATCCTTGTCTTCAAGGAGCACACAGTCTAGCAGAGCTAGAAAATGAATAGTCACTTAAAAAGGTTTGATGTGAGCTCTCTATAAAGGAAGGCTTTGGGAGGAGTTTGTGCTCTATCCTCTTGCCCTTCAGTCAGAGGGGAAAGGTAACTAGGGGAGTCAAGAAGCCAACAAGTATCAAAAATGCAGTGAACCAGCATGGGTGATGAGATTTCAGGTGATCAGCTTATCCTGAGAGATGGTGTGATGTTAGCAAGCAGAGCTGCTCATGGAAAATGGAGAAGTTACTTGAGAGAGAATGACTCACAGGCAGTTGTGGGCACTTTATTTCCCTAGCTATTCTTCATCCCAATGCTCCTATCCGAACTTTGGACAAATTTGGAATATCCAGAACTTGGGCAGGTGGCAAAAAAAGATTTTTCCAAAAAGCTCTTTTTTTTTTTTTACAATTTTATTTTATTTTTTCCCATTGTTACATGATCCTTGTTGTCTCTCTCCACTCTTCCTTACCCCCTCCCAGACTTGACAAGCATTTTCACTGGGTTATACATATATTATTACTCAAATCCTATTTCCATATTATTCATTTTTGTAATAATCTTTTAAAACCAAAACCCCAAATCATATACCCATATAAACAAGTGATAAATCATATGTGTTCTTCTGCACTTCTACTCCAACAGCTCTTTCTCTAGATGAGGATAACATTCTTTCTCATAAATTGCAAAGAGCTCATTTTTAAAGAGAAGTAAATGGATGCCAGTTAGGTGGGTTGGTGGATAAAGAGCTGGGCTCAAGATGGGAGGTCCTGGCTCAGACACTTCCTAGCTGAATGACCCTGGGCAAATCACTTAACCTCAATTGCCTAGATCTTACCACACTTCTATCTTGAAACCAATACATAATATTAATGATCAGATGGAAGGTAAGGGGTTTAAAAATAAATAAATAAAAATAAAGAGAAGTAAATGCATTCTTAAGATCAGCTCTAATTGAAAACAGCATTAGACATAGGATTTCTCTTGAAAGGAACCAGAGGGATGGAGCTAAGTGGATGACAGATGTAGAGATGGAAAGGATGTTAGAGATCGTCTAGAGTCTAGAGTCCAGACCAACCCCTTCATTATATAGATAGAGAAACTGAGGCCCAGAAAAGAGAAAGGACTTGCTCAAAATCACAAAGCTAGTACTTGCCAAAGTCAGAATTTGAACTCAGATTTTGTGACTCCCAGTTCAGTATTCTTCTAACTCAATTTTGCTGAGTCCACAATGAGAAGAAGAATTAGCTTTCTAACTTCTAGATGAAGTTCTCCTATGTCTGCTATGGCTGTCTCTTTCTCAATGCCCAGTGCCCTGGCTGGAATTGGGGCCTTATTGTGAGAGATAACCAATTAAGCTTTCATTAGAAGCCCTTTAGTTCCTGAGGACTGATATCAGTTGTTCTCAGGAACTACCTATTCTTCCTTTTTTTTCCATCTTGAATTTTCTTTGTTGAGTTACAGATTCCGTAAACTGTCAGGGCCAACTGAAGGTCATTTAGCTCATATTTCCTATGGGAAGTGGTGAAAAGTGCACTGATTTTAGAACTGGAGGACCTAAGTCTGCCACTTACCATCTGGACAAAATCTCCAACAAATCCCTTTACCTCTTTTGGACTCAGTCTCCTCATTTGTAAAATGAAGGTGTTGGACTAGGGGACCTCTATTCTCTTCCAGCTACAAATTATGATCCTTGTTTCGTGGTCTTGAGTGCCCTAATGCTGGGGAGAGGGGAGAAGGAACTTTTGCCTTCTGAAACTTAGAAAAAAAGAGAGCACATGGATCTCTCTTCATCAGTTTTCTAAGTGTTTACAAGCCTATATCTCAAGGGTTCTTCTTCCCACTCCCATCCCCAAAACTAGAGGGAGCCAAACTGTAATTCTCAAAGGGGCTGAAGGAGGAATGAAGCAGGGGCAGCTCGCAGGTGCTTGGGATCATACCTGGTGAGCATGTGTGTGTGAAAATATATCTGTAGTGCCTTTAACTACAGAGCACTCAGTAGGGAATTGGTATTTGGGTGGCTAAATAACCACAATTTATATTAAGCAGAAACATAGTCATTAAGCTCCATGTGCCAGTTGTTACAGGCTGGCTTGAATTAGAGGAGCAGGAAGCCAGCTCCATTGTGACCTACAGCAGGGCACAGAATCTCACTGGGAGGGCTCTTCTCCTCTCCTTATCCTCCCGCAACCCCCATCCCACCCCCAGATCTCCAGGAACAGATAAAGGAATGGAGGAAGGACCAAGGGTTTGTTCATTTCAACTTTCATTCATGGACATGAACCTCTCACCTTGGTGGCCACCTCTATATGTTTCTCTATCAGCAAAGGGCATTTCTGTCCTAATTAAAGGAGCAAATACTAATCCCATACTGGGCAGGGAATACCTGTGTTGATATTTAATTATCTAGTGTGCACTGAGTCTATTAGAGCCTCTCTGGGGAGCAGGCGGTGCCAAGACAATAAGGTGCAGTGACTGGAGATCATTGTAAAATAATCAATTAATGCCCTCGTGGCCCTACTTTACCAAGAGATGGCTTTGGGTCTCTCACCATCAGCCTTAAATGAGGTAGTGAGAGGCTGATACCTTGCTGAGCTTTAACATCTTCACAGTCCTCTGCTCTCCATGGCCATCATCCTTGAGGTCCATTCCAGAAAGTTCTTTATTTTTTTTATTTTTTTAAACCTTTAACTTCCATCTTAGGATCAATACTGTGTCTTGTGGTAAGGGCTAGGCAATGGGGGTTAAGTGACTTGCTCAGGGTGAAACAGCTAGGAAGTGTCTGAGGTCAAATTTGAACCCAGGACCTCCCACCTGACTCTCAATCCAGTGAGGCACCTAGCTGCGCACTCTTCCAGAAAGTTCTATAAAATTTACCCTAGATAATTTGGCACCAAGTAGTATGCTGTGGTCAAAGGTTTGGTATATGGCAAGGATGTTAAAACTCCCAAGCTGGCTAAAATGAAGTTGATGGTTTGTTCTATGAATTTCAATTATCTAGATTCTCCCTGGCCCCCATAGGCTGGTGGGGGAAGATAGGTGAGCTCTTTGAGGGCAGGGACTTATCTTTCTTATCATCCTTATCTTTGCATCCCCAACATCTAGCACAATGCCTTGCACAAAGCTTAATAAATGTTTTCTGAATTAAATCTGTAAAAACTGGATACAGAAGTCACTGGACTGGCTCTTTCCCACAGGCCCTCACATTGCTTTCTGTTTTTGCAATTGCCTTTCTCCTATTCCATAGCCCCAGGTGCAAGCTCAGGTGCTGAGCTTGTGAGAACTCAAAATGACTCAGATTGTGCACTGGGGGATTGGGGTGGGAGAAGGGAGGAGTCTTGAAATTAGCTAGCCCTATGGATTAGCCAGGCACTGTGTGCAGAGCTGGGGTCCTCGCTGATTTATTAGTCTGACAATTTCCACTAAACTGGAAAATCAGAAGACCTAGAGGTTTAAGGCCTCCTCTGACATTTGGCCTAGAGACAGGACTTCTGTTCAGCCCTGGGATTTCGTGATTCTAGAAAATGCTTAAGGATGGACGGTCCTATCTTTAAAGCTCCTTCTGGAGTTCTGAGGATGCTGACCAACAAGTGAAGGAACTCCCTCAATTCAGTGATCTGTAAATTTCACAGTCTGGCTATGGGAGGAGGTCTTCCCTTAGACCATCTCTCTAATGCAAGGAAGGCTGAAGAGAGAGGAAGATGCAGGAGGGATCGCCTTCCCTTCTACTCAGGAGTCAGTTTCTTCCCTTTCTGGGATGTGCAATGAACTAGAGGGCTGCATTTTTCGGAAAAGGAATTGGATATCACCGGCTATGTCTCCACTCTTTCAACCTTTCTCCCCAGGAATGTTTGTAAACATCTAATTTGTTCATAAAATGTAGGGCTTAATGAGCTTTAAAGATCATCAAATACAACTCCTTTATTCTAATACTTGAGGAAACTGTGGCAATGTTTCACAGATAGATAGTAAAAAAGACCTGAGTTCAAATATGACTTCATACACTCAGCTGTGTAACTCTGGGCAAGTCACTTAAGCTCTGCCTCAGTTTCCTCAGCTATAAAATGGAGATAATAATAGCACCTACCTCACGTTGTGAAGATCAGGCGAGACATTATTTGTAAAGCTCTTAACACAGTGCCTGGCACACAGTAGGCACTTATAAATGCTTGTTTCCTCCCCCTCTTCTTGTGTCTTCTAACCCTCAATCTAGCTGGTTCTTTTTCCAGTAGTCAAACTACCTCAGGGCTGGGGAGAAGCCAGGACTGAAGCAAGCCTCATCGACTCAATTTTCTCAATGGATAGTCCGCCAGACCCTGTTTAGAAAAAAAAAAAACAAAACTGACAGTGGCTCTCCCTTTAGCCTTGCTCTTCTGGCCAGCTGCCCAGTCTCCTATGCATGTGGACTAAAAGCCGGTGGGAGGCAAACAGTCCAGAAGCTCCCATCTCGATCATGTCCCCCTGTGCCCAGAATCCTCTCATTGGCCCTATTTCCCATGACATGTTTCCCACCTAAGCCTGTTTGCTCGCTGAGTATTTTTAACTCAAAGCCTCCTTCCGCTTTGCTGATCTTCAGACAAGGGTCCAGGCAAGATAACAGAATCCATTAGTGCCGCTAGAATCAAGCAGTGTTTGCTAAATACATCCTTAAGAGTCTCCGTTCCCCTAGCCGGGCGCTGCTTTGACTGCTGCTGCTACTGCTGCAGCTCTGGAGATCCTGCCCCGACCTCCCCTCTGGCTGCCCTTAGTGGTACCTAGGCTGAGTTCCCACAGATTCCCCTGGCAAAATAAAGGCATCTGGGTTCCAGCTCCGCCACATCCCATGCACAGGAGAGTGAGGAGAGACAGTGGAAAGGACAAGGACGAAGAATTTTCAGCCTCTAGTCCCAGCAGCCAGAGGAGAGTTGGGTTCCAAAGCGAGCAAGAAACATGAGTTTCCAGAGCCCCCAAGCTAGTGGTCCCACTTTAACATGAAGGTTGGTAGTGACCAGAACAGCCCAGCTAGCCTGAGAGAACAGAGAATGAATATAAGCCTGGCTAGTGAGGGATGGTATGGAAAATCAAGGTGCAAAACATGATGGGTATGTGTCTAGAGCCCAGGGGGTCTGGAATTGTCATCAAAATAACTAGCTCAGATGATTAATCTCCTCTTCTCAGAATCCAGTACCCTGACAGCAATTTTTTTAGCTTTCGTTCTATTTATTTATTTTTTAATTTTTAACCCTTAACTTCTGTGTATTGGCTCCTAGGTGGAAGAGTGGTAAGGGTGGGCAATGGGGGTCAAGTGACTTGCCCAGGGTCACACAGCTGGGAAGTGTCTGAGGCCAGATTTGTTTCGTTTTATTTTTTTTTTTTTCGTTTTATTTTTTAACTTAATAAGCATTTATTTTTTTCTTCATCCTCTCTTCTCTCATTTTTCTATATAAAAGAAAACAAGAGGCATTTAGGTGGTTCAGTGGTTAGAGAGCTAGGTGGGTTCAAATCTGGCCTTAAACATTACCTAGTCATGTGACCCTGGGCAAGTCACTTAATACCAATTGCCTAACCCTTCCTGCTCTTCTATCTTGGAACTGATACTTAGTATTGATTCTAAGTCAGAAGATAAGGGTTGATAAAAAGAAAAGAAAGAAAATAAGAACTGTGTCAAAAATATGCATAATTAAGCAAAACAAATTCCTATATTAGTCCATGCCCAGAAATATATAATTTATTCTGCACCTTGAGTCCACTCAAAGTGCTTCGTCATCTACCTAATAATTGGATCCAAATTCTTAAGTCTTTCAAAGTTGTTTGTTTTTACAATGTTGCCCTTATCATATACATTATTCTCTTGGTTCTACCATTTCATTCCACATCAGTTCATATAAGTCTTCCCAGGTTTCTCTGAAGTTGTTCTTTCACATCTTATTGTTGTTGTTGTTGTTGTTGTTGTTTAATTTTTTTTAAACCCTTACCTTGCATCTTAGAATCAATACTGTGTATTGGTTCCAAGGCAATGGTAAGGGCTGGGCAATGGGAGTTAAGTGACTTGCCCAGGGTCACACAACTAGAAAGGGTCTGAGACCAGATTTGAATCCAGGAATTCCCATCTCTAGGCCTGGCTCTCAATCCACTGAGCCACCTAGCTGTTCATTCATATCTTATTATATAATAATAAACATTTCATTACTTCCATATACCATAATTTGTTCAGCATTTCTCCAGTTGATGGGCACTCCCTTACATTTTCCAGCTTATTGCCACCACAAAATGAGCTGCTACAAATATTTTTATACATATGGATCCTTTTTCTCTTTCTTTGATCTCTTTGTGCCTGCTAGTTTCCATATTAAACCCTTCATTGCCATTAAATTAAATTAAACCATTCATATTAAACCATTAAGCAATGGCATCTCCACAGAGATCTCAGTACCCATCAGTGTAGAGAAGGAAAATAGGGACAAGTGAAAAAATTAATGCTACTCTTAGGGAAGGAGGACAGCTGCCCAAAGTGGGCAGACTCCAGAGTGACAGATTCCAGGTACCACAAGCTTAAAAACATCTCATGTCTAGCCCCTCAGCATTTAGTTTATATAATCCTAGGAGCCCCCAAAGCTCAGTTAATCCAACCTTCTCAGACACAAGGGTGCCAGTAGTTTTAAGAGATTCTCTTAGTGGTTTGGAGATTCTGTTACTCCCCTCAGCCATCCTTTCTAGTGTCTCCCAGGAAGACAGATTGAGCTAGAAGCCATCTATAAGGCCATTAGTTCACCTAATCCCTCTCCATTTTACAAATGATGAAACTGAAGAAAACAGAGGTGACATGATTTACCCAAGGACATACTGCTAGCCAGAGGCTGAACCAAAGCTAGAAATTCCCATTTGATTGATTGATTAAATAAGCAAGGAAGACCTTTCTCAGGAGGTCTGTTGCAGTTTGAACATTTTTCATTTTTCTTCTTCAGAGGAGAACACAAACGGTCTGCACGTCATCCATAATCCAGTCCTAAATATTATTGAAAGTCCTTAATAAGACACCCTTCAATTCTCTCTTCTCCATCCTAAAGAATTCTACTCGTCCCAAAGAATTGACCCTTTTCTTAAAGACCCAATTTCCTGGTCCTCTGATCACTTTGACCTCCCTTTCTCTGACTGACTCGCCTCCCAAGCCTTTCTATCTCTTTCAAAAAGGAACCCCAAAATGAATTTGGACTGGACTCTTAACCTCTCATGCCTTTCTTTTGAAAGGTTAGAAATGCGCCAATAGAAAAGCATGGGTAAACTGCAAAGGAAATAGGAGATTGGTAGCTATAAAGGGGTATACTGACATGTTAAATCCCTTCCCCTTTCCTCCAGTGACTACACATTCAGCTTCTGTGGTCTCTTCCTCTCACTGTGGATGTGATCCAACCTGGAAACCGCATTAAACATTACACAAAGTGGTTGACGTGCAATTAATAAAGTACAGATTTTGGCTGGAAGCCATTGCTTAACATAGCCACCATGACTCCTAGGGAGGAAGGACAGGGGGAGGGAATCCGGGGAAAATGGCATGTGATGAGAACCAAGGCTGATATCTATAAGGGTAATAGGACACATTCACCATGGCTTGTCTTTCAAACAGCTTTTCAGAATTAGAGGAGAAGGGGCAGCTGGGTGGCTCAGTGGATTGAGAGCCAGGCCTAGAGATGGGAGGTCCTGGGTTCAAATCTGGCCTCAGACACTTCCTAGCTGTGGGCAATACATAGTATTGATTCGAAGATGGAAAGTAAGGGTTTTAGAAATTAAAGGAGAAACCTCATGACTCCACTTTTCAAACGGAGTAAACTGAGATGCGAAGATGATAAGTGATGTACTCAAAATTACTTAATAAATACCAGTTATGCCAGCCAGCACAGCATAGTATGAAATAGCCCTGGACCCAGAGTCAGAAGACGTTAGGGTTCAAGTCCTGGCAGAAAGGTAAAATAATGAATGAGGTGGCAAGAATTCTGGTCTTGGACCTGAGTACTCTTAGTGGCTTTGTGACCTTGGACAAGTCACAACCCTGTGTCTCAGTTTCCCCAGCTGTAAAAGAGGGATAATACTATACTACCTACTTTAAGAGGGTAGTATAAGGTAAACTTTGTCAATCCTAAAGTGCTACTTAATGATGAATGTCTATTTCTTGGGAACTCGGTCTAAATGAAAGTTATTACTTTGCTGCTAACTGACTGTGCAAATTCCTTTATTTCTCTGGACCTCAATTCCCTCCTTTGCAAAATGATCAGATTAAATAAAGCAGGTGATTTCTCAAGTCTCTTCCAAATGTAGTAACTTTTTTTTTAACCTTTACCTTCTGTCTTAGTATCAATGCTGAGTAACAATTCTAAGGCAAATAATCAGTAAGGGCTAGACAATTGAAATAAATTGACTTACCCAGGGTCACACACACATACACAGCAGGGAAGTATCTGAGGCCATATTTGAATCTAGGATCTCTCGCCTCCAGACCTGGCTCTCTATTCACTAAGCCATCTAGTTGTCCCTAGCTTCAGTCATTTTCTGTGATTCCATGATTATTCTCTACTATGATGATCCCCACTGCCTCCATTCACAGAAAGAGGATGGAAGAAAACAAGCATTTATTAAGTACCTACTTTGTTCCTGGCAACTGTGCTAAGTTCTTTAACAATATTCATATGGAAATATGTATTGTACACCAGCACATGTACAACCTAGATCAAATTACATGCAGTCTTGATGAGGTGGGGAAGGAAGGAGAAAATTTGGATAGCAAAATGTCAGAAAACAAATGTTAAAAATAATTTCTAGGGACTATTAAGTGGCTCAGGGGATAGAGAGCCTGGACTGGAAACAAGCATCAAACACTTCCTAGTTGTATGACCCTGGGCAAGTCGCTTAACCCCCAGAAGCCTAGCCTTTATTGTTCTACTGTCTTAGAATGAATTCATTGTATTGATTCTAAGGCAGAAGGTAAGGATTTTTTAAAAAAATCATTTCTCCATGAAATTAAGAAAAAATACAATAAAATATTATTGAGAAAAAAATTAAAAACAAAAATATTATTCATAAATATTTTTTATTTTCTATAATAATAATAATTTATCCTCACAGCAATCCTGGGAGGCAGGTACTATCATTAATCCCATTTTACATCTGAGGAAAGTAAAGCAAACAGAAGTGAAGTGACTTGGCCAAGGTCACACAAGTAATAAGTGTCTGAAGTTGGATTTGAACTCAGGTCTTTCTGACTCTGGGCCCAGTGCTTTATCCACTGTGCCATCTAACTCAGGACTCTTTCCAGTCTAGTGCTTTTCTACTACTTTCTGGTTTGGGTTGTTTTTTTTTTTTTTTTGGCCATGTTAGAGCTTTGCTTAATTTAAGGGCCTTTTGGGGCCTTTTAAGATAGCCGTCGCTTTCTCCGTCAGTCCGCCTCTGCCCCTCTATTCATCATTCTTTAGGGAGGCTGGAGCAAACATGCATGTTCTTTGAAGAGACCACAAGTGCTTTTTTCCCCCTGCCACCATGTTCAAAAAGGCTTTTACTGAAGTTTTGCTCCCCATTGGTTAAGAGAGCAGAGTAAGAAAAAGTGAGGGATACAAGGCTGGGGAGCCAGGAGGAATGTAGGTAAAAATACCTCTGTAGTCAATTCAAATGGTTAGACCTTCAGGCATGGGCTATTGAAGTTATAGTCCTGCTGTTCTCTACTCGGTAAGATCCCAAACTGATTTTTTGAAGCAAAATGCAAATTTCAGCCCAACTCATCAAAACTGGCCCATTCTGTACAATCTCCAGTCTGCTCGTTATTAAGAAATGGCCCAGATAAGAGATGGGGGCTACTGCAGTAAAGCTGGAGGGGCTCTAGGAAATTCTGGGAGCAAGTCAGGGGCTCTGAAGCCAGACGCTACAAAATAAAGCCGTTGGTGCAGAGGGGGAAACTGAGGCCCATTTCACCAAAGGGACAATCTAACATGTCATGGCACTTGGAATGTCTTATGAAGACATGTCTTCAGCATTCGCATTCATATCCTTCTCTCTCTCTGAAAGCAATCTTCTGGCACTTGGAATGTCTTATGAAGACATGTCTTCAGCATTCGCATTCATATCCTTCTCTCTCTCTGAAAGCAATCTTCTCTGGTTCTTATCGATGGCAGAGACCGGGCATGAGCATATCTAAATTCTTCTCTGAGAGTTCTTCTCTTAGCACTCTGAGAGTTCTCTGAGGGCGTATCTTAACTCCAGACTCCAGACTCCAGTGGGCATTTCATAAATATTAATTAAACGATACAATAATGTCATGGAAAGATAACATTAACTAGCATTTTTGTAACACTTTAAGGTTTGCGAAGTACTTTGCATATACTATCTCATTTGATCTTCACAACAGCCTTGCAACGCTGAATCTGTTACCAGCCCCATTTTACAGTTGAGGAAACTGAGGTAAGCAGAGTTTAAGCAACCAAGATCACACATCTAGTAAGTAGCTGAAGTGGTAGGGTTTGAACTGGGGTCTTCTTAACTTCAGTCCCAGCTCACTATCCTACCTCGCTATGTCATAGAAGATGAACACAAACTACAGCTTGGTCCCAATCAGTGTGAATAGTGAATTCCCTAGAGTGACCCCATCTAACCAAATTCTCACTATCTGAAGTCATAATTGTCTAAAATATGGTCGTTGGCTTCCATTCCAATGGGTGTATGGACTCTGACTTCCAATAATGGGACCACTTCACGGGAATTATTATTCACACTAATCAGGAACTGGCTATAGGTAGACGGTAAGAGTAGAGAAGATGGCAAAAGAACCTGGGATTGGGGCAGGACGATGAGGAAATGTTTTCTGAAATAGGTGACCCTTGAGCTTCATCTTAAAGGAGACCAAAAATTCTAAGAGTTGGACTGGGAGGGAGAGCCTTCCATAAGGAACAAACAGTACAAAAATATGGAGATGGGGGATGGAATGTTGTGTACCAGGAACAGCAATATGGGCCAGGATGACTGCATAATAAAATGTGTGGAAAGCGATAGAATACACGAAGACTGGAAAGGTAGGAAGAGGACAGGCCATAAAGAACTTTCCATTCCAAACGAAGGACTTCATATATTTGATGCTGGAAGTAATAATGAACCACTGGAGTTTATTGAGTAGGTGTGACATGGTTACCCTTGTGCTTAAGGAAAATCAATTTGGAGGTTCAGTAGAATATGGACTGGAGTGGAGCAAGGAATCTAATGAGAAGCCTACTGCAATAGTCCAGGTGACAGGTGATGGGGGCTTGAGCTAGGGTGGTGGATTGAGGTCCAAGAGGGGAAAAGAAAGTGTTATCTGGGCACAGATGGAGAGGGGTAGAAAGTTGGCGGAAGTCAGGGTTAAATTTCACTGGCATTCCAAAGGCTTCTGATGAGGGCCATTTCCAAGCAGCTGAATTCTCGCTGGGGTCGCTTCCTAGGGATTCAGAAGCCACGGAGCCTACTTCGGGCAAACCTGATACCCTCATCTGGAATCCATCCACAGCCCATTTCCTCTCCCATGCCCTGAGCTCATTAGAGAAACTAAGATGGGAGCTGAGTCAAGACTCTACCAGAGACCTCCTCCAAGCAGGCAATTTCCCAGCATGCCAGGCTATTGGGAAGAATTAACACAGACTAGTGCCTTTCTAAATGTACAAAATCTACAGACCCCACCCCACCCCAAGACATATGCTTTCTTCTTTCAGCATCCTATTTCTCTTCCTTTGACTTCTTACTCTACCTTTTCCTGTCTGAGTACCCAAACCAACTAGCATCATGCCCTCTGAGTTAGGTAAAAGGGAGAAGAAAGTTATGTCTCTCACTGGGTGTTTTTTGAGCCCTGAATTCTAGTCCTATTATTTTTTCCCTCCTCTGTTCTGGCAGAAATCCATCCTTCAGGTGAAATATGGGCCCATTTTGGAGAGTGGGCTTCCCAAAGATGTAGAACCCTAGGAATATCAGTTTGAAGTTTATAAGATTTGAAGCCCAATTGTCCTGAATTTCCTGCCAATCTAGCACCTGGGATACATCTCTTTAGATAATATTCATTAGAATGCAAGCTCCTTGAGGGGAGACACTATTTTCCTTTAAATTAACATCATTAAATTTAAGTCAATTTACATTAAATTTAAATTTTTAGATTAAATTTATATAATACAATTTAATTTTTTTCAATTTCAATACTGAGGAAACTCCAGTCAGCACTGATGGGGGTGGGGGTGGGGGGGGACTGATGGTTTGAATAACCAAGGTCAGATAGCCAGTATGAGTTGAGATACCAGACTTGAACCCCAGGCTTCCTGACTCCAAGGTTGGGTCTGTGTTCCACTAGGCCAGTGATGGCGAACCTTTTAGAGACCAAGTGCCCAAATGGCAATCCTCATGCCACATGTGAGCTCCCCTACCCACCTTACCCCAGACAGGGGAGAGAGGAAGCACTCCCATTGGGCTGCTGGGCAGAGGGGCAAGTTATATGAGAAATGTCCCCAGGCACACATGGAGAGGAGGAAGCCCCCTCCAGCAAGCTCTTGCCCACATGCCAACACAGGCTTATAGGTGTTATACCAGATTTGAGACTCCCAGCCTCACCCAAGGTGTCCTGCATAATAAAATCACTAAGAAGAATAGTAGTCAGATGAGCTGAGTTCTAGCACCAAGTCTGCCATTGTCTCACTCTCTGGGTGTTTCCTCATCTATAAAGCAGAAATAATAAAACCTGTAGTTGTCAATAGGTAATAGTGTTAAGGCTTTGAAAAAAAGTTGAAAAATACTCTGGAAAAGTATGCCATGATTATTACTAGACACATCTCTTCAACAGAACAATGGGAAAAGCAAAGGCTTATCTTTGTTGTATCAACAAATGGCAGTCTCAGGTGGGTAATCTGAGAGTCAGCCAGTCTGATCCTGCTGCCCTCTGCCTCCGCTGGTTAGACGCTGTCAGCAACTGGAGGGTAAGGATTTCCCATTCTCCTCCTTTGGGCCATGGGGAGTCACAAAGTTCTTGTTGTCACCCGACTCATTTTATTAACCTTTTGACCACATCTCTGCTGGAGTACAAAGAGTGTAGGGGAAGCAGATCTGGTCAGCTTGCACACACACACACACACACACACACACACACACACACACACACTTTCATTTGAGAATGAATATTTCCTCTGGGAACATCCTCCCCTTTGGCATGCTGGGAGCATAGCATTACAATTTCTCTGTGGAGGTATCCCCATCCTTCTCCAGTTTCAGTATTCAGTCAGCCCAAGCAAGCTATCCCATTAGCAGAAGGTGCTATCAAGGGTCAAGGGGTAGCTGAAAGTAGCCCCCAAATCCTCAGGCCCAGCAAAGCAGAGCAAGGCAGAGAGAACCAAGTCCCTTGGAAGGGAGGGCCACAAAGCTGTTTAAACAACACACTCCAAGAACAGCCTGTTTTCCCAGTGCAGTTTCCTGCGTAGTGTTTGCCTGACCCGTCTGCCCAAAATCCCTCTCCAAACACTGGGTTTCCTGCCTAACACTAGCAATCAGAGAGCTAATTATCTGGGATTAGGGATGGGATGGGATAGGATGGGATGGGGAGAGGAGGAGGGAGCTTTAATTACAGGAAAACATTAGCCTCACTAATGTCCATCAGGCTTCAGGGATTATGGCAGAAAACCTGGGGTTTGAACGCAAGTCGGTAAGGAGGGTAGAAGCAGCCCTACGAGGGGGATGTGGGTAAGGTTTGTCTGTCAGGAGAACCAAGTTGGTCTTGTTGGTCTTCCCTCCTGTGCTGGGGGTTGTTGAAGTGGGTGTCAATCATGGAATCTTAGAATTTTGGTTATCTAGGGGTTGGGGGTTAGTTAAAAAACCCCTGTGGGGGGCGTGGGGGTGTGCATGCGTGCGTACATGTGTGTGTGTGTGTGTGTATTTGTGTGCAAAGCAGATCCAGAGAGGATAGAAACAGTCAGATGGTTGGGAGTTATGGGGAGATTAAGAGAGAGAAGACTGCCTCCAAGCAGGTAAATCCAAGATAAGAAATAGGCAAAGGACTGCTTAGAAAGAACTGCTTTCCTGAAACTGAAATTTCCATGGACTTTGTCACTGTCCCATCCAAGGAAGCACAAGAGAAACCCAGAAGAAAGGCTCCTAAAATCCCTGGGAAAGAGTGTGTTCTTTCCTAGTAGTCTGGCAGCCTCCTCAATCCCGTCCATTCTCCCCTCTTTTCCTCCCCCTTCTACTTCCCCTCTCTTTCGCCTCCTCCTATGGTCCATGGCACACTGACCCAATTCTGCATTAGGCCTGTGTAAGTGATGCTCTCTCCCTCCCAGGGGAGGAGGATGGGAAATAGAACGTGAATCCAGGCAGGAACTTGGAAATCTAGAGTGACCATTGCACTCTCCAGACTGGCTTCCTGGGGACAGGGCTTTCCCCCCCACCCCCCAACTCCCAATGCAGACCAAGCCCTGATTCTCCTTTTGGAAAGGAAACCGATGGCTGAGATACTAAACAGGTAATAACAAAATATAATGAAATGAATGATTAGAGTGAGAGGGCAGATCAGATTTATAGAAGACACACATAAGGCCCATAAGCCCAGCTCCATAAGGTCCCATATCACTGTTTGCAGCCACACAGATATATCTAAATTATCCCATATATTTATGGAACAATTCTATTTGCAGATAGACATATGCCTCCCTTTACCCAGACTTTACAGAGGATCAACTGCATATGGGAAGAAACATAGACATTTCTTCTACTCTTCTGGATCTCTTTCTTCAAACCTCAAGCCTTTCACTTCTTTTGGAAGCAGGGAAAGCCTGGAGAGTTTGTCCAGCATTAATTATTGGGTGCCAAAATAATGGGGATCGATCGGGGCAATACCTTGGGAACAGAGGACAGCATGGTAGATAGAGACCTGGGTTCAAATTCTGAATCAACAGTTTCTCTCCTTAGGCATTTTGGGAAAAAGTCTCTTCCCCCACTTTAGGTCTTATTATCCTTTACTCTGACATCACATGTTTGCCTCTACCTTGTCTCTTATGCTCAGGGCCTCTGTATTTGTTCCAGGATAAAAGTGAAATTCTTGTGCTTGATATTTAAAGCCCTTCAGAGTCAGGTTTCAACCTCTCTGATGAGGGTGTTCCAAAAGTCTTAGTGCAGTCTTGAACCTTAATAGCTTAATTAAACATTAATTTGAGCTTTAAGCTATTAAAGAACACTAAGAATTTGGGGGATGTCCTGTGCCTTATTCCCCATCACACACTCTAATATGTTTCCACCAAATTGGTCCATTTGCTCTTCCCCGGGTAAGTGGAAAAGAATTCATCTTTTGTCTCTGTATCTCTGCATAGGCTGACCACTGTACCTGGAAGGTGCCTCATCCTCACATTAGCCTATCAGAACTCCTCACTTCCTTTAAGACAACTCAGGTGCTACATCCTACTACAGGCCCTTCCTGATCCTCAAAGTGGTCACTGCTCCCTACCCCCAGATTGGATTTGTGTTTATTTTGTATATATTTGGGGATATACGTGTGTGTATACATAATATTATTCTGGACTTAAACCCAAAACAAAAAAAGGATTTAAATACATAAAGTGATATTGTCATTTGGTTGTTTTCAGTTGTGTCTGATTCTTATGACCTAATTTGGAATTTTTTTGGGCAAAGATATTAAAGTGGTTGGCCATTTTACAGAGGAGGAAACTGAGGCAAGCAAGATGAATGACTTGACCAGGGTCACATAGCTAGTAAGTATCTGAGGCTAGATTTTATCTCAGGAAGATGAGTTTTTCTAATATCAGACCTGGAACTCTATCCTCTGCACCATCTAACTGCCCAAAATATATAAAGTAGAACAGGAAAAAAAAAAAGATTGCATGTGGAATTGCGAATCTCTATTGCAATAATGGCATACCTTTTAGAGAGCACATGCTGTGTCCAACCCCACCCCACCCCCCAGACTGAGTGCCTGCCATACATGCCTTACCCCAGACATGAGAGGGAGATAGAGAGGGGAATAACCCAAGCACTCTGCTCAGGGGAGGGAGTAAGTGGAGAGGGGCAGGGAGCAGCTCCACCAAAGTCCCTCTGCCTTTCCAGTAACAAACTCTGCCAGGGATGACACTTGTCCACCGAGAGGTCTCTGTGTGCCATCTTTGCATGCGTGCCATAGGTGTGCCATCATAGCTCTATTGCATATAACATGCTGTTCCTTTCACGTAAAGTATAAATACATAATAAATTTAAGATGTAACTGTAAAAGCTCTTCTGCATGTCTGTCTTTCCTTCGGATATTTCCTATTTTGAGTTTTTAAAAGAATTCATCGGTGACTCTTTTCATTCTTCTTTTCTTCCTTTTTTGACAGCCCTTTGACTAACCCTACTCTTCCCTTGCAATCCTCTCTCAATTGAAAAATAAGAAACACCAAACCTTTATAGCAAATGTGCAGTCAAGCAAAAAAAAAATTCTATATTGGTCACATCCAAAAATGCAGGTCTCATTCTTCATCTTGAGTCCTTCACCTCTGCCAGGAGCATTCTTAGTCATCCTCTGGAATTGATTGTAACTGGTCACGGCAGTAACTGTCATGGACACAGTTCTGAGGTCTTTCAAAGTTGTTTTCCTTTACAATGTTGTATAGTATAAAATAGTAGTATGAATATATATGAATAGTATAAATATATAGTATAAAATAGTATGGTACAGTATAAAATCTCCTAGTTCTGCTCACTTAATTCTGCATCGGTTCAAACAAGTCTGTCCAGTTTCTCTGAAACTGCCTCTCTCATCATTTCTTATGAAGCAATAATATTCCATTATATTCATAACTTGCTCAGCATTTTGCAACCAATGGGAATCCCCTTTGTTCCCAATTCTTTGCTGTAACAAAAATACCTGCTCTAAGTTTTCTTATATAGAGAGGTTCTTTTCATCCCTCTTCTTAGGTTTAGTTCTGATATTTCTGGGTCAAACTGAATTCAGTCAAGCAAATTTTCAAATTGTTTTCCAGAATGGTCATACTAATTCATAGCTCCGTTGGCATACATTGAGCGTGCCTGTCTTTCAACAACTGTCATTTTCCATTTTTTCTCATCTTTGCCAAACTGATGAATATGATGGGGAACATTAGAGTTTTTATTTGCATTTTTCCAATTATTAGTGCTTTGAATCATTTTTTTATATCTCTATTGATAGCTCAAGATCACACAGCTAGGAAATATGTAAGGCTAGTTTGAACCCAGGACTTCCTGTCTCCAGGCTTGCCTCTCTATCTACTGAGCCACCTAGCCGCCCCTGCAGACCTCTATTCTAAATAAGGAACTCCTCTTGTACTTCTCCATCATTCTCCTCTGAGTCCTGACTTTTATAACTGCTTGATTTCTCCCTTCTATCACTATTCGATAGATCTTTTCTCTGGTGCTTGAGGTGAAAGGGTTTGGGCTTCAGGTCAGTAACAGTTGAGGAAGTGCCTTCATAAAGCCCACTATCCCCCAGTATTTTCTGTTTAGGAAAGGATACAGACTAATAGTTTTTTCTGGCCTCATTTATTTAGGCCCTAGAGACTCCTGTAGGAATGTGATGGAGATGGCTCATAGGAAAATTCATAGGCTCAGGGAAAGCTCATTGTTAAATTTTCAGTGTGAACATTTACACCTCAGCAAACACTACAAGCAGGGCTTGATTTTTGATTTGTTTTGTTTTGTTGATTGTCTAAGAGAGGTGTCAAACACAAGGCTGGTCAACACACCTAAGTACAGCTGAGCCAGATTAAGATATAATTAGGAAATATTTAATAATAAAAATATAATAAATAATAGATTATGTTTTTATAAACCTTTAACTTCTGTGTATTGGCTCCTAGGTGGAAGAGGGGTAAGGGTGGGCAATGGGGGTCAAGTGACTTGCCCAGGGTCACACAGCTGGGAAGTGTCTGAGGCCAGCTTTGAATCTAGGACCTCCCGTCTGTAGGCCTGACTCTCAATCCACTGAGCTACCCAGCTGCTCCCTAGATTATGTTTTTAAATGAAGCCATGGTTTCTGAATTTGACACAAATGGCCTAGACTTAAAGTGATGGAGAAAATGCTAATAATGCAGACTAAAGGGGGCAGCTTGGTGGCTCAGTGGATTGAGGGCCAGGCCTAGAGACAGAAGGCTCTGGGTTCAGATCTGGCTTCAGACACTTGCTAGCTGTGTGACCCTGGGCAAGTCACTTAATTGTCCCATTGATTAAAAAATGGAAACTAACGATTGAAAAATAATGATAATAAGGCAGATTAGACTTAAATAGCATCTTTTTGAAGATCTTGTCATTAAACTTTTATCAGCAAATCCCTAGCAAGCCTATTGAGTGATCTGGTTTTAAGGCAAGTAACCCAAGGTCATATATAGAATTAGTGGTAGAATTAGGGTTCCTAGTTTTGTTTTGTTTTTTCCTCACTACACTGAGTTGCCTTTGAGTTTTTCCTGAGCCAGCTTCCTCGAACCCCTCTCATCCAGTCCTTTGGCATGTCCTCTCCCAGCTCACACACACACACACACACAGATATCCTCCGTGCGCCCTCCTCCCTGACCTGTCTCTGTGAGGTGTGTCAGGAAGAATGAAGGGCAGTAGTTGTCATTTGTCAGGGTAGTCAGGAGGGGGAGGGAAAAGGATTTCCCATGGCCAGAACTGGATGTCAGCCAATTCCTGGCAGCCTTGAGGCATGGCAATTGGGAGAGATGAAGGAAAGTTATGTGTTCCTCCCCCTAGCAGGGAACCCAGGACTTATCAGAAAGGCAGAGCTGGGCCAAGGAGAAGGGGGCACAGCCAAGAGCAGGTGGGCCTGGACCCTGGCAGCCCAATGGACTGAAGCCCAAGCCATACTCCCACATTTCCCTCCCTTTCCCCAGCTTCTTTTTTGCAGCTTCCCAATGTGTGTCACCTCACTGCCAAATTGTCAAAAGCTCAGTGAGACAAAGTACTCTTCAGTTAATGATTCTGGTCCCCAGAGAGGGGGAGCAATCTTTTAGAGAGAAATATATAAATATATATATATATATATATATATATATAAAGAGGAATGGGCAGGGATGCTTAAATTCTCCACAGGAAAGAGACACCACAGATCCTTCCATCTCTTTTAAAAGATCAGATGAGAAACCAGCAGATTTGCCCCGAGCCGCCTTCTCTCTGTGGATTAAGGACCAGGAACTCCATCTCTTTTTTCTATTTTTTTCTCCAAATGAAAAAGCCTAAAAGAGAGCGAACTCTCCTTCCCTCCCTGCCTCAGTAGCCTCAGTCCTGAGGACTCTGCTTAGGTCCTGCAGGAATCCTGGCCAAGCCAGGAGCCCCTGCTCTGAGTCTGTCTACCTTTACAAAGTAGGCCAAGAAAAGGAAAACTAGAACCCTCCTTTCCCCTACTAATCCAGTTCAAGGTTTGGTTCAAACTATCGTTGCTCCCTTTCCCATCCTTTTTCACCTAATAAAGGGTAGAAAGTGAAAATTAATTGATTGACCTATTGGCCTCCTTGGGGAATACCACTTTAGTCCTTTCCCTAGATCTCTCCTCAGCTCTATCCTAGAGCCTTTAGATGAAAATAGTCCATCAATCAATCAGCAGACATTTACTGATGAAGTTTATGGAGTGTCACTGTGTACCTAGCTCTGTGTTAGGCATTATGAGCCAGTTATAAAAGAAGATGAAGAAATCAGTCTCGTATATATGGCACCTTTCCAGTGAGGAAGACATTAAGATGGGAATGGAAAAATCTAGCTGAGAGAACTGGGAAGCAGCTCCCTGAGCCATGTGCTTCCTGGAACTCCACTCTCATTTCCTTCTGAATGGAACATGGCTTTAAAGACAGAAATTTGTAGTGGTTTTCATTTGTTTATTGTTTTTCTGCTGTGTTACTAGAGCAAATCTTGTGACTTGGACCCTCCTACACCTGGCATTTTTCTCAACTAACTCAAGATGCTCTAGGCACAGGGAAGGGAATAGACATTGGGAAAACAGATATTTCTGGGGTACAGTATTCTTGGGGCCATCCAGGAAGGCTTCCTGAGAGTACTGCCCATCCGAAGGACTGTCCTAAGAGAGATGAGACATCTTCTGCTTGATTTCAGAAGCAACAGGAGTAATTATTGATGTCCTTAGCAATTAGAATTATCCCAAAGCAGAACAGAGTTCTCCAAGGAAGTACCGGGTTCAAACTGTTGGACATTTTCATGCTGTTGGATGACCAGTTGTAGGTGATAATTCTGTTCAGGTAAAAATTGGGCCAGATGGACAATACAATGGGAAAGAGGGTTGGGGGAGTGGTAGGGTAGCGGTAGGGAAGGGTGGAATCTCTAACAACTCAGAACTTCTATGATTCTGTTTTTCCTGGGTGGCATTAACTAATATTTTCTTATTCAGTTCTTGAGTATTCATACCCACGATTTTCCAGGTTATACGTTGCTTGGGCTTAAATTTGGTTTTTACTATAAAGCTGGGGCTGGTCTTACTGAAGGACTTACCCAATAAGCTTTTAGTCAACATACTGAGGGGTCTAAGTTATTCATCTCAATATAGTAATACTTTCACCTCACACTTTAAGCTGAATACTATATAAATGGAGATTTTGAACCTTGGACTTCATCCTCCAGAAATCCCATAGTATTTCCCAAAATTCCCCCTAATCTCTCCTGCGCCTCCACGTTTGCTTGGTCATGTTATTGTTTTATAAGTTCTGTAGCTCCTCCTTCTTCCTCTTTCACTCTCAGGAGTGGGCTGGGTTAGTTTAGTACCTTTTCACTCTAGTTTTTTATGTTAGTTTATTATTAATAAAACGTTATAAGATATAATACCTAGCTCTTGTATATTAATTTTAAAACCCACAATACCAAGGGTTTCTTGAATATCTCAGGATAAAAATAGATCTGGTCACTCTGACTCTTCCGAATAGCATTTGGGCAAGATAACCAACTCCTCAATGAGCATTTAGTCATCAAACCTACGCAACCAAATTGTTTACATACTTTGGTACTTTGGTATTTGGGTGCTCATAACAAATTCAAGATGGAGTTCCTCATGTCAAGAACACTCCTATGTATGACATGGAAGCTACATGCTGCAGGATGGGTATGGGAGGGATGTGAAAAGAAGGAAGAGAAGCAAATTGTTAGAATCAGAGTGAGCATTACCCAGGTGACTGGCCATTGTCCAAAACCCTAGGAAGGCAGAGTACAGGGGCAGCTTTACAAAAGTTCAACCTCCCCCCTTCCTGGTCCCATACCCATCTCCCTCCTGGGATTTGACACCTGCTGTTCCCAGCCACCATCGGGGTCTGCACTCGGGCATTCTGCCCAGCAGCTGCAAATCAATCACATAAGAAGGAGGTGGGCAGCTATTGAAGGAGAGAAGCAGGTGTCCATCCAGGGAGTACTGGGAGAAAGGCAGGTGTCCCTTTCCTGGAAAGGGCTATTTCAGAGTGTTGTGGGCACATTCTATAGCAAATCACCAATAAAAACTCCATTCATTCTTCTTCCCTCCCAAATTTGATTAGGATGAATCTGGTCCCAGAAGAATAGAAGCGAATTAATTAGGGGTCTGTTGGTATGAGGCAGCTCATTATTAAAGTCTCTCTCCTGGGAGTGGGAATGGGAAGAGGTGTGGAGACATCAGCTATTCAAACAGAAAGCCTCTTTAAGAATCTCCCTTTCCCTTCAACTGCTTGCTGTGCCCTTGGGCACTGCCAGGGAGTGAGCTGTCTATGCATAGGACACCCCTAGGGCTGCTAGGTTCCTTGAAGGGCATCGCTTCTGGAGGTTATCATCTTTTCTGGCCTCCCTTTCCTTACCTCTGTTGCATCAACCTGCTTATTCCAAATCCTAACCCCTGATCCCACTTATTTAGACACGCTCCATCCATCTCTGAGCCAGAGCACCAGCTGGTCCTCACATTCTTGCCCTACTAATAACAACTTTCACTTCTATAAGACTTTTAGCCTCATGACAATCCTACGAGGTAGGGAATATAAAAATATTATCGTCCCTGACCCTTGGCAAGTCACCTGATCTCTCTGAGCCTCAGTCTCCTTGTCTATATAATGGGGATAACAATAGTAACTTGTTCGCAGGATCCTAGATTTAAAGCTGAAAGGGACCGCTTCAGGGTCATCTAGCCTAAGCCCTTCATTTGAAGGGAATGTTTAGCAAACTGACTTGCCCAAAGGTCACCCTGGTAATCTAGTAGTTCTTCTCACCCTAAATTCAGTGTTCCTTCCCTCTGATATGGGGGAATACGGGGAAACAAATGAGATAACACATAAAAGGCTTTGTGAACTTTAAAGCATAATATAAGTGACAGCCAATAACATGTCCTTATTTTATTATTATTGGTGGTGGTCATTGGTTTTGCAATGATCTCCAATTCTTGCTGATCCCATTCCAGGTTTTCTTGGCAAAGGTTTGTTTGTCATTTCTTTATCTGGCTCATTTTATAGGTGAGAAAACTGAAGCAAAAAGGGTTAAGTGAAGGGGGCAGCTGAGTAGCTCAGTGGATTAAAAGTCAGGCCTAGAGACAGGCGGTCCTAGGTTCAAAGCTGGCCTCAGACACTTCCCAGCTGTGTGACCCTGGGCAAGTCACTTGACCCCCATTGCCCACCCTTATCACTCTTCCACCTAGGAGCCAATACATAGAAGTTAAGGGTTTAAAAAAAAAGGGTTAAGTGACTTGCTTAGGGTCACACAACTAGGAAATGTCTGAGGGCAGATTTGGACTCAGGAAAATGAGTCTTCCTGAGACAAGGAATTTCCACTGAGGAACCTATCTGCCCCGAAATTATATAGGATTCCTTAAAAGATAAAACAACAAAGAGAGATGACCTCTCTGATCTATACTATAAGTTAGCACAAAACTGGGAGATATATACTGGTTGTTTGATTCTTATATCCCCAATATGAGACTGGAAACTTCTTGAATGAAGGACCCATTTCTGTTTTATAATACATGTATAAATCCCAAACTACCTGAATAGTCATCAAAACCATAAGATAAATTCAATGACCATTGACTGACTGATTGGCCATGCTGGGATCCCTTTGTATCCTCCCTCCTCCAATTTTCATGAATTTATTTTATATGTATCCTATACCTACTTGTTTATGTACTTCTTGTCTCCTCCAGTAGAATATAAGTTCCTTGAGGCAGTAATTATTGAATTTTTATCTTTGAATCTCTAGTGTCTTAGTAGGGTGAACCTAGTAGATTAGAGATTTAATAAATACTTGTTGTTTGATTGATTGCTGGGCGTGAAAGCTATTTCCTGATATGTTGAGGAAATTATCCACTGCAGAGCTTTCTTACTTATGCTTTTTTATTTAAAGAAAAGATTTCACAATTAACACTTGAGCATATCAAGTGTTAAGTTATTAAATTAGGACTACTCTTGTGGAATGAAGGGAGCCACATCTAATCTGCTATAACACAATGGTGGAGTGAAAGAAACCAAGGCTCAGAGATAGAGAGAGCAAGACAGATGGAGAAAGAGTTCAACAGGCCATTACTTAAAGCCAAGAGAACAAAGGATTGGAGATCCTTAATAGACTTATAGATTCCTAGAGCTGGAAGGGATCTTTGTTTCATTTAGCTGTTTTTCAGTCGTGTCTGACTCTCTGTGGACCCAGATGGTATTTTCTTGGCAAAGATCCTAGAGTGGTTTTCCATTTCCTTTTCTAGCTCATCTTACAGACCAGGAAACAAAGTCAACAATTAAAAGTGACTCTCCCAAGGTCATACAAGTACTAAGTGTCCGAGACCAGATTTGAATTTAGGAAGATGATTCCCGGCCTCAGGTCCTATCCACTATACCACCTAGCTGCCCAGTCCTCATTTAATAGATAAGGAAAATGAAGAAATGACTTGCCTTCAGTTAGGCACCTGTACTTAGAAATGAGCTGGAATGCCTATGCAGGTCTCTTGTCCATGGATCCAATATTCTATCAACTACATTTCACCATAACAACCTCTTGGATTTTTCTTGTCTAGAGCTCAAAGCTCTTTTACAACTTTATCTCCTTTGTCTTTATAAATCCAGGAAGAGAAGTGGCAGCAGGGTTGAGTCTTTCCTCTACCTCCACCTGGACACTAAACTATCACTTTATACATAAGGTATGAATGGTTTGGGGCTGTGTTTATCAAAGGCAGATATTAGGTCAGTGGGGGAGCTAGAACTGCATAGAACCCAGGACACTCATATTCTATGGTCTAGGTCCTGCCATTGCTCCCATAAGACCTATTTCTACAGCAAGACATTTGGGAGAAAGATGGCTCAAAATAGTAAAGACAATGGAAGGCATGAAGAACTGTGGTATATTTTAGGCTTCTAGCTAGGAAATGGAAGTCTTTCCAAACCTATTACTCCATTTCTCAGTGTCAGGGGTCATCAATTTGGTTGATCAATAAATATTAATTGGGCATCCACTACTTTGGACAAGACACTGAACTAAGAATGGTGGAAAATACACAGATGAATGATATCAGCTGTACCCTGCCCTCAAGAAGCATATAGTCTGATGAGAGAGGTAAGGCAAGGACATATAATTACTAGGGAAAAACAAAATAGAATATGTGGTGCAGCCAAAGTTCTCCAGACAGAAGAGGAAATCACTAAGTCCCTTCTAGCTCTAAAGCCTGAGGCTAGGATAATTAGGGAAGATTACATAGATAGATGGGGGAGAAGTAGGGGGAGGTGGATAAAGAGAGGGAAGGAAGAGAATTTGAATTGGGCTTTATGAATAAATCACCAGGATGAGATAAGTGGGAGAGAGAAGACTTGAGTAAAAGGGCAACAGTGAAAATAAGCACGAGGTTGTTAGGACAAGGCCAATGGCCAGTTTGTCTAGGGCCTGAACAAGACTGGTGTTAATGAGACGAGACATTGAAATGCCCAAGACATGGACATTAAATCTTAGAATTAGAAGTCATCTAGTTACCCCCAAATCTGGCTGAACATTCCCTTTGTATCCTCCCCAACAAATGGTCATCTCGCCTTCACTGATGATCTCTGCTACCTAAAATTTTATCTCTATCTCCTATTTCCTATTTTCTGAACCATTGGACAGACCCTGGGGTTTGTCAAGCAATTTTTCCTTTTAATGTTTCAGGGATTGTGAGAACAAAGTTTGGATCTCTCATAACTCAATTCCCCTCTCATCAACCACTTCCCCATCTCCTCCCCTCCCTAATGGAGCAAAAACAAACAACAAAAAAAGTTACCTTGTCACTAAGAAGGAAGATTACAGTTGTTTCCAGAACAGACATTCTGAAGAATGTCTCTCACGGTCTGGAAAAGAAAGAGTTCACTAAAGGGGGTAATAACCCTTACAAATAGCCCATCTTTGGCTCTATTTGCTTCTATCCAATTCAACAAACATTTAGATCTCATCTAGGTCCCAGTTGGTCTCCTGCGGTCATAGAGAAAAAAAAACTACTCTTTAGTAATGGATAAGCTATTTTATTTCCTGAAAATGTGGTGGGTTTTTTTAAGGCTACTGCAGCCAGCATGGCCCTCCTCATTTGACAGAGGGAAAATAGGAGTCTTAAAAACACAGAGGCTATTTCTGAGGTCTCTCAGTTCACTCCATGTGTGAGTCCATCCACATTATCCATCCTAGGGCCCCCTATAGGAAAGAGGGTATTGCCATCCATGGTGATCCTGAGGAACCTGTCCGGTTCCAAATCACTCCAAACTCTAGGATGATTCTGGGTCATTCAGGGGTTCAAAATTCCATCTCTGAGCAAGGAAAACTTGGTGTTGGCAGCGCTTGGAACATGGAAGCCGCGTGTCCCTGTGCCACTCCCAGAGCGTAGAGAGTAAACAGAGATCGGAGTTTGGCAGAAGCTCCTCATCATTCTTTATTAATTCCTTCCACCCTCCCCCAAACACTTCCCCCTCCCCATTCTCCTAGCCTCCAAGTGAAATATTGCTTTTGCTGCCTGCGTGATTTGATTTCATCTGAGGCTGCTTAATGCCTCTTCTGTCTCTAGCTATGTTTATCTCATTGTTTCCCAGAACAATCAAGAGCTTCCCCTGCCTCTGGCAACTCCATTTTATTCTCTAAGCCTGCTGCCCTGCCCCATTGGCAGTTGGGGTTGAAACAGGGACTGGAAGGCCAGAGCTGGGTCCATATCTGTGCCACTTTTTAAGACCAGTCCTGACCTTCTGAATCATCTGTGGTTATTTGCCTTCCACAGCATCTAGCTATCTTCTTCTTCCTTCGAGCTGAGAAAAGTCTCCCTCCCAAAGATGGAGCCAGGAAGCAAGTGATTATTTTTCTGCTTACTGTCTCATAGTTTCCCTTCTCTCCTCATGGAGGGGGGTAGGGATGGGGGGCGATGAAGAACATTATGGATTGGGTAGTGACGGACATCTTTGTGCCCAGCACATACTAAGACTGCTTTTATCTATTCATCTTTCTATTTAGTATATATTTTTAGCATATGGAATTAGATTGAGGAAGGGGTTTATTTAATAGATAGTGTCTAGCATCAATATGAGAGGGCACTGGGTTTCCCCTCCCAGGAAGACAGGAAACAAAGTAGCTTGCCAATAATTCACTACTTCTTCCATATGTCAATAGATCTGTGATCTCATCAATCTGAGTATTTCTCCATTTATGCCAGTTGCAACCCTTCCATAGCTATCCATCCTAGGCAACTCTTAACCGTGTCATCTTATTACTCCACCAGAGGGTCAACTCAACATGCTGGAGATCTCCCTCTAAATTTCTTGACATTGTCTAAATATCAGCATATGGACTGTCCCTCAGTTAGCTCTCTCCCCTCTCCCTCATTTTACTCTGTAACAGCCCGCGATCTATCTGTGGTTCATACGTTTCTTTGACATCGTTTAGCTTTTTCTCCAGGGTATTTCCTCCTTTGTAATGTGTTTCAACCACATTATAAATAATAGATCACGCAGTACTTTTAGGCTTATAAAGCTCTGTCCTCACAAAAACAGTGAAAAATACAATGCTATCATTCCCATTTTATAGATGAGAACGCTGAAACTCAGACTCCTTGAGTCATTTGCCTGAGATCCCATAGCTCATGTCAGAACTAGGAATTAAACTTGGCTCTTCTGACTCTAAGGCTTGTTGCTGATGCCTAAGGAGAAATAGCCACACACTAACCCCATTCCTATCCCCAACCCTAATCAAAAAGTCACCCTGCTGATAGGAACTGGGTGATTCATTCTGTACTTTGAAGAGCTTTCATCAGGATAGCTTGCTTTTTTCAGCCCAGAGAGTGAAGGGTAGACTCTTTGGGCATTTTTCTCTCCTTCCACTCATAAACAAACAAATATACACATACACACCAGGAGGAAATGCCCTCGTTGGCACTTTCCCTCTTTTTAAAATGTCTTTTGACATCCCTGAGCCTCTCTGATCATGTGTGCTTGTGCCAACCCCACCCTAGCTGAGGACCCCAGGCAGGTCCTTAACATTCAAGGAAATGGATATAATTGTGCCTGGATGGAAATGTCAATCTCCGATATACATCCTTCCTTCCAGTGCCAAAGCCCTGTTGATTGACAGCTCATTTGGGACAAGTGCTGAAAGGTACCTTAGTAGCAAGTCTGGGGGAGGAGAGAGGGATGAGAGGAAGGGAAGATGAATTTGCAAATCTTAGAAGAGGTCTCCTGCCTCTCAGTGGACAAGACCCCAAGGCCTTCATCCCCTCTCCCTCTATCCTTCTGGCTTAGTACAACAGTCAGGAGAAGTTTAAGCTGCCTCCTTCTTTCCCCTCCAATTATCCAGGCATTTAGGGCCAGGCTCCCAGTCATCCTCCAGGGAGCTTCAGCCTGCTGGGTTGTGCCTTTGAACGTTTAGTTAACATTTCCACAGCTCAGAGGTTGGGGAGGAGGAGGAGAGCATCGAAGTTGTTGCTGCTGCTGCTGCTGCTGCTGCTGCTATGTGTGTGTGTGTGTGTGTGTGTGTGTGTGTGTGTGTGTGTGTGTGTGTGTGTGTGTGTGTGTGTTTGCAGGATGGAGGGAAGATGTATTTCTGAGATTGAATTTACCAAAGACTCCAATCTATAAATAATTCGGGTCATGAAGCTGTACAGATATAAACTGAAGCTTGAATCCTCTCTCTCTGTCTCTCTCTCTCTGTCTCTCTCTGTCTCTCTGTCTCTCTGTCTCTCTCTCTCTCTCTCTGTCTCTCTCTGTCTCTCTCTCTGTCTCTCTGTCTCTCTCTCTGTCTCTCTCCTTTCTCTCTGTCTTTCTCTTCTCTCATGAAGCTGTACAGATATAAACTGAAGCTTGAATCCTCTCTCTGTCTCTCTCTCTGTCACTCTCTCTGTCTGTCTCTGTCTGTCTGTCTGTCTCTGTCTCCTTTTTTTTCTGCCCCCCCCCCCAAATGCATAGCTACAGAGATAGAACCTCATTACCTTACTCTCCTGCTTAGGCTGAACCACCCCACAGCTTCCCTACCTCTCCCCACGTTCAGCATGCAAACACATTCACCCAAACAAGCACAGTCCCCTGGGCAAGCACAGGGTTCCAAAGGGAGCACAAAGAGGACAAAAGAATAGCAGAATGCCTTCCAAAGGAAAGGCAAAGATGCTAATGGGACAGCTTGATGCTGAGTCCTTGGTGCTCTGAATTCAGCACTAAGTGCTTAAGCCCTCCAAACACTGAGGCAGTTTTGGGGAGCAGCACTAGCTCGGGAGACAGTTTCAAAGGGCTCAATTTCAAGCCCAGTTCTTTTCCTTGGCCATTATGTCACCTTGAGGGAGTCATTTAGTTCCTACATCCCTCAGTCTATACAGTGGGAAGATAGGAATAAAAATAGCATCTCCTTCAATAGGACAGTTGTGAGGAAGAGTTGAGACTGTTTCAAAGCTTGTGTATATATATATATATATATATATATTCATAGAAACATACATTATGCGGGTATACATTTACATATATGTATATAAGTGCTAATTATTAGTTTAACTGTCAATTTCCTCATCAGTTAGGTGAAAGGTTTGGGGTAGATAAACCCCTAAGGTTTTCTTCTACCTCTAAATCAAATCCTAATTATGCCAGTATTTAGAGAGGCAATAGTAACATAATAGAAAGATCTCTGGACTTAAAGTTGGGATAGACCTGGATGCAAATTATATCTCTGACACTTACTATCTAGGTAAGTCACTTACCCCCTAAGCCTCAATTTCCTTATCTGGAAAATGGGGATAATAATGGTACCTCCCTCCCAGCATTGTTTTGAGAATTAAAAGAGGCAACATGTTTAAAGCATATCTTAAAACAACACAGAGGTAGTTAGGTGGCTCCATGATCTGAGAGTCAGTCCTGGAGATGGGAGGACCTGGATTCAAATCTAGCTTCAGACACTTCCTAATTGTGTGACCCTGGTCAAGTCACTTCATCCTAATTGCCTAGCCCTTGACGCTCTTCTGTCTTAGATTTGATACTAAGACAGAAGGTGATGGTTTTTAATAATGCCTAATGCTTTATACTCTTCATTGTATTTCCATTTGCCTAGAGCTTACTACTGTTCAAAGTTCTTTTGTATCTGGTCTTATTTGATGCTCTCAAGAATGCTGTAAGATAGGCAGGGCAGTTATTATCTCATTTGATAAACAGGGATACTATGCATAAAGAAGTCAAATAACTTGCCCAGAATCCCACAGTGATATCCTATGACTGTAAAAAACCTTTCTTCTCAGAGTCTATGCAAAAGTCTTCCAATTCAGTTTCCTCTCCATGATACAGCCAACCCCAAGACACATTCTCAGAATCCCAGTGCTTGCCGTTGTCCCCCAGCGTGATGCCCAGTGCTTGCTGTTCCCCAGCAGCACCAGGGAAGAAAAAAAGTAATATTAAAGTGTCAAAGCCCAAGTAAGCGCTGCCATAATTTAGGACTAAATAGAAAAAGGAATTGACGCACAAGAAAAAGGAGTTTCAAGGGGCCTGCAGGTAAGCGAGTTAATTGGATATGCTGATTTGAATTGGATGTGCTTGTAAAGAGACTGTCATTAATTTCTGCATAGACATAGCTGTGATTTAAAGGAAAGAGACTAATAGGATTACTATTTCACTCTCATTTCAATGGGGGAACCTCCCACATAGAGGACAGGACGGTAAATCAGCCTTGGATTGCTCTTCTAATGATTTGGCTCCAAGGCCAGTTCCCTGGCAAACTGAATCTTCCTCCCTGCATATTTTACCAAATTGAGGTTTTCCAGCAGAGTTCAGGAAACACACTCATGGCTTCCATCTGTAGAGAGAAGCATCATTGAGGATGGAGTCATGGTTTCAGGCAGTCTACTGAGCCCATTACCTCAACCATTCTTCAATCTTCAGCCTTCTTGACCTCTCTGGAGCTTTTGGCACTGTTTACCACTGTCTAGTGCTCTCTCCTCTCTGGGTTTTCATGTTGCTTCTCTCTCCTTGTTCTCCTACCAGTCTGACCATTCCTCAGTCTTCTTTGAAGGATCATCATCCATGTAATATGCTCTTTGCCTGGATGAACCCCCAGGTCTCCTTAGTTTCTCTTTCCTTTTCTCTATATTTCCTTTTAGTGTTCCTCTATGTGTTTAATTTCATCTACACAAATTGACTCTCAAATTTGAATATCATATTCTTATCTTGTTCCTTATTACCGATCCCAAATTATCAACTGTGTGCTGGACACCTCCATCAGAATGCCCCATACTCAAACTTGACATGATCAAAACAAAATTTATTTTCCTGCTAAAATACGCTCTCTTCCTGACTTCTCAATTTCTGTTGGGGATAAAGCCCCCCTCCTTCCAACCACTTTGATTAGAAACAAAAAAATTGGTCTTGACTCCTTGCTCTCCCTTATTTTCCGTATTCTACTAGTTGCCATGTTCTAGTCATTCTGTCTTTAGAATATCTCTTGTATCTTCTTCATCCTACTTAGATGGCCTAGTTCCACTCTAGCTCAAGCCCTTCTCATCTCTTTCCTGGACTATCATAGCAGCTTCCTAACGGGTCTCCCAGCCTCAAAGAGCTCCACTCTCCAATTCATTCTCCTCTCAATTGCCAAAGTGATATTACTAAAGCACAACTGTGATGCCACTCCCCTGTTTGAGAAGCTACAATGGCTCCCTATAAATAAAATACAACCTTATAAAACCACAACCCCAAAACATATACCCAGATAAACAAGTGAAAATTGCATGCTTTCATCTGCATTCCTACTCCAAAAGTTCTTTCTCTGGAGATGGACAGCATTCTTTGTCATAAGTCCCTCAGATTTGTCCTGGATCATTATATTGCTGAGAGTACCTAAAGTTTATCACATCTGATCATTCCACAATATCACTTTACCATGTATAATGTTTTCCTGGTTCTGCTTATTTCATTCTGCATCAGTCCATGAAGGTCTTTCCAGCGTTTTCTGAAATCATCCTGTTCATCATTCCTTATAGCACAATAGTATTCCATCACCATCATATAACACAATTCACTTCCTAGTTGATGGACATTCCTTCAATTTCCAATTCTTTGCTAACACAAAAAGAGCAGCTACAAATATCTTTGTACAAACGAGTCCTTCCCCACTTTCCAGGCTGGCTTTAGCCTTAAATGTTCTTGCTGCACACATCCACTTGGCAGATTATCTGACTTCCTTCACAGTACAGCTCAGGTACTACCACCAATTTCCTGGATTCTCTTAGCTCTTAGTCCTTTTTCTGAAATTCCTTTGAATTTACCCTGTTTTGTCCATTTTATATATACTTATCATTGCCTATGCTGTTTTCTCCCATTGAAGTGTAAACTCTTTGGGGGCAAATATTACAGTTTTGTCTTTGTATCTACAGAACCCAGAATAGTGTCTGGCACATGATGGGTGCTCAGAATTTCTGGTGAACTAAATTAGCTGTCAGTCTCCTAGAGACATCTATGTAGTAACAAAGAACAACATTTTTTTCGTATCATTAAAATATTTATTTATTTGTTACATTAAAATAACTCCTTCCCTCTTTCTCCTCTCCCATTAGAGAAGACTTCATTTCACACACACACACACATTTGTAAAACTATATTTTACTTATTTCTGTTTATTGTTTCTCTGGAAGTAAAAATATCTTATTCAATACCAACTCTGCCTAATGTAGTATATACAGTAACTGGATCCAAAGCCACAAAAAACCTATGTTCAAATACTGACTTCGGTGCTTGCCAGCTGTGTGACTAAAAGTCAATTGATCTCTCTGAGCATCAGTCAGTTCTCTCATAATATATACTTTATAGAAATATTGTCATCTGTATGAGTGGCTGGAGTCCTTGATATATTAAACTATCTCATCTTAGACTAGGACTTAGCAGGAATCTTGAAAAATCAATTTGGTGTTGTTGTAGTTCAGTTGTTAAGTCATGTCCAGCTCTTTGAGACACCATGGACCATTGCACACCAAGCCTTTCTATCCGCCAGTATCTTCTGAAATCTGTCCAAGCTTGTGTTTGTTGCTTCCATGACACTATCTATCCATCTCATTTCCATCCTTTCTTCTTCTGCCTTCAATCTTTCCCAATATCAGAGTCTTTTCCAATGAGTCCTATCTTTTCATTATGGGGCCAAAGAGTTTAATCTTCAGCTTCAGTATCTGTCCTTCCAGTGAATAGTCTGAATTAATTTCTTTAAGTATTTGATGAATTTGATCTTTTAACTATCCAAGAGCTCAAAAGTCTTCTCCGGAATCACAATTTGAAATCGTCAATTCTGCCATTCAGGCTTTCTTTACAATCCAACTCTCAAAACATGGAGCTATATTTCTTTTTGGGAAAGGCTTCAGAAGCTATCTAATGAACTCTCTCATACTGAGAGGAAAGACTGGTATTCAGGGAATAGCCTATCATCTCTTTACAGAGATGAAAGAGATATGCAGCTATCAGTTATCTAGAACCAATATGCATCATTGCATTGAATTTGTTCTTTTAGTGTTGATATCACATACATTATTGTGGTCATTGTGTGTATTTCTCACCTTTCCTTGTCTTTTTCACCCTGCATCATTCATAGAAGGTTTCCCTTGTTTCTCTGAATTCCTTTGGTGTGTAGTTCCTTAAAGGGCAATAACATTCCATTATAACTATATGACAAAATACTTTTGGCCATTGTCCAATCTTTGGACACACATTTTGTTTACAACCTTTTGCTACTACAAAAAATTCTGCTATGAATATTTGGTAGATATTGGATCTTTCATTCTGTCATTACCTCCTTGGGGTGTATGCCCACTAATGGGATCTCTGGGTTAAAGGATATGTACAGTTTTAATAACTTTCCTCCCATGGTTACAAAATGAATTTTGAAATAGTTGGACCAATTCCCAGGTCCACCAAAAATTTATTAGTGTGTCTGTTTTTTCATGCCTTCTCCAACATTGACATTTTCTGTCTTTTACTATCTTTGCTTATTTGCAGTGATACTTCAGAGTTGTTTTAGTTTGCATTTCTCTTAGCTCTGTAGAATTTTTTCATGTAGTTGTTGATAGTTTGCATTTCTTCTTTTGAAAGCACATTCTTGAATTTCTAAGAAACTCTTCTTCTGAATGTTTTTCTTCATACTCTGAAGTGTTCTTTCCACTGCTTCATAGATGTAATATTTGGTGAAAAAACAAAGGTCCCAGAATTAGGATCCATATGACCTTGGTCAAAGTTCATCTCTCTAAGTATCCATTTCTTCAGTTGGCAAGAGAAGAGTGATCTCTAAAACTCCTTTCTCAGCGAACATATGATTTCAGAAAATTATAATAATAGTTAACATTTATATAGCTTTTACTACCTACCAGGAAGTAAATTTATATGCTTTATAATTTTTATCTCACTTGGTCCTCACAGCAAGCACAGCAAATGAGTGCTATTCATATCCCTATTATACAGATGGGAGATGAAGCAGGCAGAATTTAAGTGACTTTCCCAGAGTCACACAGATAGTAAATGTCTGAGGTCAGATTTGAACTGACATCTTCTTGACTCTAAGTGCAGCACTCTATCTACTGTGGCAGGGAATGACTAGTATTATCTTCCCTAGCATATAAAGAAATATCGGGTTCATAGAGACTGAGTTGCTTAATAATAACAGTAATAACAGGTATTTAGTTAACATTTTGAAAGTCAATGTGTATAGTGGATGGAGGGCTAGTCTTTAGATCATAAAGACTGGAGTCCAAGTCCTAACTCTGACCCACAATGACTGTGTGACCTAGAAAAAGCCACTTGGTCCCTTGGTGCCAATATAAACTTTATTGATGGAGATAGTTTCCAAATCTTGGAGTTTCCTATATTATTGAAAACACAAGTCCAGCACTATACACACATTCTAAATATATCATCTCATTTGAACCTCCCAATCACCTTGTGAAGAAGTTAATATAAATATCATGTCCATTTTCCAGATGAATAAATTATGACTCAGAGAGGTTATTGATTTGCACAAGATCACATAGCTATTAGTTGGTAGAGCTAGTATTCAGACATTCCAGAACTAATGTGTTTTTCACTACACAGATGTCTATGAAGTGTGGCATAAGCAGGGCCCAGACAGAGGGCAAAGTCAAGAAAAGAGTCATGGTATCCCAGATACCAGGTACTATGCCAAGTACTTTACACGTATTATCTTGGGGTAGCTAGGTGGCTCAGTAGATAGAGTGCCAGGCCTGGAATTGGAAAGACCTGGCTTCCAATCTGGCTTCAGACATTTCCTATCTGTGTGACCCTGAGCAAGTTACTTAACTACAATTGCCTAGCCCTTGCCTTCTTGTCTTAAAGGTGTTACTAAGACAGAAAGTAAGGAGATATACATACATATATGTATATATATACATCATTGGACCTCATTTTGAAAAAGTATTTTTGGTCAGGTTGTCTGCTCGGCTTCTAGCCCCTGTCTCAGATGTTTTGGACAACCCAAGGCCAAAGGCTGGGAAGAGTTGCGCAAGCTTGGGGCAAGTGTCATCATGATGGAAGAGGAGAGAGAGAACTTCTTGGCTTGAGCTCACTCTTCCAACCAGTACTCGAACCAGATAACTTGTCAACTTCATTTGGGTTCATTTGGACTGGCTCACCATGATTCCTTTGTTTGTCTGCTGCTTTTAGACATTGAATTATTTTATGCCTCCATCCCCCAAATCTGGCCCAGAAAACTACAAGAGCTCTGCCTTTTGACTCTTCCTTCCAGGGCCTGCCTCTATTGTCCAGATAAAGGCTGTTCTTGCCTGGAGTGGATTAACTCGTGACTCTGACCAGGAATCTCCTGGAAGGGGGCAGGATTGACTCAGCAGTTGCTGGGACTGAGTCACTTGTCTGAGCAAAGCTTAGGGATTGCTAAAGAGGCACACTGTCCTGAGAAAGAGAGGGATAAAATATAAGAAGACTTCTTCCCCTCATGTCCCTTTAGGATCAGGAAAGGAACAAAGGTATATTAGAATAAGGCCTGGAGTCAGGAAAACTTATTTCCTAAGTTCAGGTCTGTTCTCAGACATTTAACATCTGGTATGAACCTGAGTAAATCACTTAACTTCTGTCTGCCTCAGTTTCTTCATCTATAAAAGGAAGATACTGAATTTGATGGCCTCTAAGGTTTCTTGTGGGGCAGCTAGGTGGTATAGATTGCCTAGCCTGGAGTCAGAAGCACTCATCTTCCTGAGTTAAAATCTGGCCTCAGATACTTACTAGCTGTGTGGCCTTGTGTAAGTCACTTAACCTTGTTTGCCACAGTGTCAACATCTGTAAAACGAACTGGAGAAAGAAATGGTGAACCATTTTAGTATCTTTGCCAAGAAAACCCCAAATGGGGTCATGAAGAGTCAGATATGACTGAAAAACAACTAAACAACAAAAATATTGGAATAAACACTGGTTTTTTAAGGCAAGAGCCTTGAGTTTGAATTCCATGTTTGCTGTTTACTATCTCCGTGTTTGCTATTGAAAGAAATGGAGACTTACAACTGACAACTAACAGGGAAGAAACTGAAAACTCAGGGAAACACACAATGAGGCACACAGACCCCACTGGGGAAAAGGGTAACAAATAAAACTAATGATGGGAAAAGAGCTTGGGAAAAATAACAGTAACTGAACTTTCACAACAGCCAGGGATACAGTTAAAATCTCTGTGGGTTCTTGGTGGTTGGGGGAGAGAATGACAAGGAAGTTGAAAACAAAGTTAAGTTTAATGGTTTGGTAAGGATGGGATTGGAGGGAGAGGGGTTTCTAACTTCTAGGGTACCAACTGCCAGAGAATGGTGGCAGTTGAGTTGGCTAATCTTAAGCTACCTAACTGACAGCCAGCAGTGGCTTAGCTGAGTGTGACAGGGACTTTGGGAATCTCACACAACGTCCTCGGTGACTTCCAGGTGCAGTTTAGACTCAGGAACACTTCTGGTCTCAGCAAGAAGGGCTAGGGAGTACAGGACTGCCTGAAGCTGTTCACCAACTGCAGGAAAGCTCCCAACTCTACCTAGATCTTCCTCTTATATCTTGATTTGTAGATCCACCTCCTCTGTGGAGATCCCAAATAGTCCATAGGCTAGTTGAACAGTAGCTTCCAGCTTCGCACCTCTCCTCCAAAGCACGAAACTGTCAACTCAGTCTCTCTGGACAAAACCCCTTTTGAACATTCTGGGCTTAGAATGTTCTCAGCCAGCCAGGTTGAGTTTTACCTACTCATTACTTAAGTCTATCTATAAATTATAAACTACCTATAACACTAATTTACTATCTCCAGGACCAGGGGCAAGTCCTAGTTTCTCCAGGCATCAGTGTCCTCATCTGTAAAGCAAGAGGATTCTACCAGAAGCCCTCTCAGGTCTCTTGAAAGTTCTAAATCCTCTGATGCAATATGGTGACCAATTTCCCCATTTCAAGGAGCAGGAAAACTAAGTCAGGGAACAGCAATGTACAGGTAGAGCCAGCCAAGACCCCTGACACTCAGTCTTCCTCCTTTTAGTTACAATAGGAGGGACTATTTGGCTAAATGTTACAGTGATCAAAGAGCCAGCCACTTACAACCAGCCTTTGTCAGGATTTTTAAGGATAGTAATGGGAGTGGCCTGGAGCTGTCTCTTCCATGAAAGTTCACACCAAGTCTGTTATGCTTGGACACATCCTGTCTGCAGTCAGAGGGCACCTGTATTTGGAGATGGAGGTTGGGATAGAATTCATGCCCAGGAGATGAAAGAAGAGGCCCCAGACTGTGCTAGGGTTCAAGACAAAAAAAGATACAATGCAATACTGTGGAAAGAGCACTGGTTTTGAAATCAGAAGACCTGGGTTCAAATCTCTCTCATCTCTCTGGGGCCTCCGTTTCCTCCAATGTAAAATGAGGGAGATTTGACCAGAGGTTCCACTTCGCTCTAAAACCTATGATTCCAGGATCCAAAAACTAAGGTCCTCCTGACCTCAGTGTGGGAGAGGAAAACAAATGACTTTCCTCCTCCTCCCCACCAAATATTGGAAGGAGGAGGGATTTCAGCTGAAGTTACCAAGGCAACTGCTTTAAACAACAGGTTGGAAGGAGGAGGAGGGAGTCAGGCCTGAAGAAGAAAAGAGGAAGAGAAAGAAAGGGGAAAGTACAGACGTGGAAAGCAGAAAGGAACATTAGCATGGAAGCAGGTTTGCTGTTCTACCTCTGAGATCTGCTATTCTGCCTAGCCTTAAGTCCAAGGCCCTTCAATAAGGCCAGGACAAGAAAGAAAAATAGCATTGTCTGGAATGAATATCCCCCTTCCTTTGGAAGATTAAGCCAGCAGTGGTCACAGGGGAAAGGGGCACAGTGCTGGGGACCACTGGTATCTTTGTCCCTGAAAGTTGCAGGGCCTGGGATCTCACCTCCCCCACCCTGGCCCTGAGCCCACAGCCCACAGCTGTCCTCCAAACGGGCGCCAGCTGTGCCCTTATCATGTTTCTCTGGCAAGTGTGCAAATTCTAGACAGGATAGAGGAATGTGGCCCACAGGACTGATCTCTCTCCCCCAGTCCTGCAATAATCCCAGCCAGAAACTCCACCCGTGTGGCCTCTGTTCATCTTGTCCAACATTGGGGTTGGGGGCTGGTTGGCAGAAGAGGAGGCCAGGATGCTGGCAAAGGGGACAGGTGGATAAAATAGTATCAGTAATGGAATTAGTAATAACCATACCTCAAATTTCAATAACCCTTTAAGATTCAAGAGGCACTTTCCCCACACCAACAGCCCCACACAGTAGATATAAAAGAGAGCCTGATATTAAAATCATACAAGGGAAATACTTCACTTCAGCCTCACTTCAACTATGGCACTGAGGCCAGGATGCCAGGATTATTTGTTTTCCAATTCAGTTCTATTACAGAAGTATTTGTTGAATTCTGTTGTAGGAGTTGAATGGGTCACACAGGAAATAGACACTTTTGACCTCTCCAATTCCCAGAATCTCTCCTTTGAAGGGGACCTCAGACGCCATAGCTTATCCATTCCATGCGTGAACAATCCTCCCTTCCATAGCCTCCTCGCTTGGTGGTTCTCCAGCTTTCATTTGAAAATATCTGAGGAAGGGGTTCCTCAAAACCCTTCTACTGTAGGCACCTCTAATTGTTAGAATGTGTCTTCTTTCATCAAGGCACAATCTGTCTTGTATTTCTCCAGCTTCCACCCATGGCTTCTAAGTTTTGCCCTCTGGAACCAAGCAGAAAGAATCTAAACTCTCTTCTACATGGCAGTTAGTAAATAAACAGCAACAACAATAATATAACTAACATTCATATAGCACTTTCTATGGCTAGGTACTTCACTAATGACTTTATAATTATCATCTTATTTGATCTTTATGTCAACTCTGGGAGATGGGTGCTCATTTTACAGATTAAGAAACTAAGACAGAAAGAAACTGAGTCTTTCTTTAAACCTTTACCTTCTACCTTAGAATCAATACTAAGTATGTTGGTTCCAAGGCAGAAGAGCAGTAAGAGCTAGACAAGTGGGGTTAAGTGACTTGCCCAAGGTCACACAGCTAAGAAGTATCCGAGGCCAGATTGGAACCCAAGACCCCTTGTTTCCATGTCTAGTGCTTTATCCACTGAGTCAGCACTTGCCCTGAGGTTGAGACTTAACCAGATCACATAACTGGTGTGTAGGATCTGAATTTAAGATTTCTTGGCTCTACGTCCTATGCTCTAACCACAGCACCACGTTGGTTTCTCCTAAAAACAAGCATTTCTCAAGTGCTTACTGTTTGATAGAAGCTGGTCTAAGAGACAGAGAAAGACTTGAAAAGAGACAGAAACAGTTCTGCCCTCAGAAAGTATACATTCTAACAAGGGGAAACCACCTCTAAAACAATGTAGCTTCAGATCCTTGAAGAGAGAGCAGTTATGTTCCTCACCCCACCGCCATCTTGACTAAAGTTCCCATTTCCCAGCTAAACATCCCTAGTTCCCTCATCTGACAAGATTTCCAGGCCTTTCACCATCCTGGTCCCTCTCCAGCTTCCCTTCCTAAATGTGAGCACAGTACAAGGGCCTTTCACAGTATCCTGGGGGTGATGGGACTTAACCTCTTTGTAGCGAGACAATACATAATACTGTACCAAATGGAATATAATGAAGTATCCATAATTGTTACAGGCAACAGTATAGGTAAGGAGAGTAAGTGGTAAGGGTGGGCTGGCGTCATTGGAGAGGGCTTCCAGGATGAGTGGGGGTTTGAGCTGCACCTCAAAAGATAATTGGGGACATGCACTGGTGAAGAAGAAAGGGAGGGTGTTCTAGGTTCCTGTGCTAGCACTTTCTGTTAGTGTTTTGTTGTTTGTGTTGTTTTCAGTCATATCTCATTCCTTATGCTCCAGCTCATTTTACAGATGAGAAAACTGAGGCAAAGAGGTTAAATGACATGCCCAGAGTTGCTGAGCTAGTATGTATCTGAGATCAGATTTGAATTCAGGTCTGCCTGACTCCAGGCATTTTCCCTCTGTGATTCCCTCCAATTTATTCTATATATTTCTTCTTAGTATGTAGTTGCTGTCATGTTGTCTCCTCCATTTCATGATGATCTTCTTGAGAATGGGGACTGTCTTTTGCTTCTTGTATCCCCAGTGCTTGGCACAGTTCCTGGATTCCAATAAACACTTAATAAATGCTTGCTCCCTTTCTCCTTCTTACTTTATAGACCTCCCACACTGGGAATCTGAACTTCTACCTAGCTACGTAGGTCCCTGCTGCAAAACCGATTCATTCATTCCTTCATTCACCAAGCACTTATTCCGCTCCTACCCTTCTCGATTCCAATGGCTTTCCCCTTTCATCACTTCCTATTTATCCCATATTTCCCTTGCTTTGTATATATTTGTTTCAATGTTGACTCTCTCATCAAATTAGAAGCTCCTTGAGGGTAGAGACTGTCTTTTGCCTCTTTTTGTATGCCCAGTGCTTGTCAGTGCCTGGCACATTATAGGTATTTAATAAATGTTTATTTCTAAATAAATGTTTATTGATTGATTACTATGGACTAGGGCAGTGATGGTGAATCTTTTAGAGATAGAGTGCCAGGCCCCACCTCCACTCCATCCCTAGACGGAGTTCTATGCCTGTCCCCCCCCATCCAGAGACCATGTGCTGTGCCCCCCCCCCCTTCCACTGAGTGCTGGGCATGCCCCATACTGCCCTTATCCCACACGGGAGGGATGAAGTGTTCCCATTGGGCTGCTGGGCAGAGTGGCAGGGGATGTGAAAAAAATGTCATCAGGTGTGGTGGAGAGGGAGAGGGGAGCAGCTCCACCCCAGTCCTCTGCCTTTCTAGTAATGAACTCTGGGGAGTGGGGTGGGGAGGGAGGATGGCCACATGCCCACAAAGAGTATTCTGTGTGCTATCTTTGGTACCTGTGCCATAGGTTTGCCATCACTGGGCTAGACACTGGGCTAGATGCTTTGAATGCAAAGAAAAAAAGGAAAGAAATTCCTTACCCTCCAGGAATTTACTTTCTACCATGAAGTACACATGTATGTATAAGTATATACTTCAGACTATAAGCACAAGGGAATTGGGAATGAGGGTAGGAGGATTAGCAGCTAGTAGGGATCAGGAAAAGTCTCCTGCAGAAGACGGTCTAGGAACTGAGCTTTGACAGAAGCTAAGGATTCTCTATGGTGAAGGTGGAGACAGGGCAAGGCTGACCAAAGGCAACGAAATAGAAATTGAAATATCATGTATGGGGAAGAGCAAGTAGGCCAGTTTAACTGGAAAGTAGAATGTGTGAATATAGAATGTGTTAGGGGCAGCTAAGTGGCCCAGTGAATAGAGCACTGGGTTCAAAATTAGGAAGACCCTCTTCATGAGTTCAAATCCAGCTTCAGAGACTCACTAGCTGTATAACCCTAGGCTAGTCACATAACCCCTTTTGCCTCAGTTTCCTCATCTGTAAAATGAGCTGGAGAAGGAACTGGCAAACCACTACAATGTCTTTGCCAAGAAAACCCCAAAAGGGGTCATAAAGAATCAGACACCACTGAAATGACTGAACAACAAGAATGTATGAAGGGGAATAATATGCAGAAAGCCTAGAAAGGTCTTCTAGAGGCAGACTGGAAGGTGGCTGCCCCAGGCAGTCAGTCAGCCACCTGTCCTTATGGGCTGTCTTCTTGTCAAAACCTGCTTTCATTTCTTCCCTCTCAGCTCTCTGTCTATTCTTCAGAGCTTTTCATCCAGGGTTCAGAATTGAAAGTATCTGATAAACTAAGGAGCTACTGACTAATAATGGATGAACATCTCTCCAGGCTATTTGTATTTTTCAAGGGTCAGTGCCTTTATCTGAAGGAATGAATATCTAATGCTGGAATTTCAAGCATTGGTGGCAGGCCAGAGTGGGTGAGCTGAATTTGGACCTTCTCAGACCCCCTTAAATCAAACTGCCTAAATGACCACCTACATGTAAGCCTGCCTCTCTCTCTCTCTCTCTCTCTCTCTCTCTCTCTCTCTCTCTCTCTCTCTTTCTCTCTCTCCCATTGGGTTCCAGGAGCTGGCCTCATTTCCCTTCCAAATATAGAAACACCCCCTGAATGTCACCATCTTGCAGCCAACATGCCCAGGCAGGCATAAATATATGCATGTGTGCATGCTGGCTAGCTCAGAGCTGGCAGGAGCACACAAACACACTTATATGGTTAGAGGGATCAGATGTCAAAGGCCAGCAAAGGCAGGCTTGTTGAAAACAGAACCACTCTGGTGAAACCTGGGCCAGTCCACGCTTAGTGACACTGGCATCAGTTAAGAGATGTACTGAAAGGCTTACAAAGCATGCACTTTACATACATGATTTCATTTGATCCTCCCAACAATCCTGTGAGGTAGGTGCTATTATTATCCCCATTTTATAGATGAGGAAACTGGGGCCGAAAGCATTTATCTCTCCCCACCCCCTTGTAGCTGGGGAATATTCTAGCCTTCCTGTGTAATCAGAGGAATTGTCAGCTCCCTCGTTTTTTTATTTACATATTTTTAAACCTTTACTTTCTGTCCTAGTAACTCTAAGACAGAAGGGCAAGGGATAGGCAAACATGGTTAAATGACTTGCCTAGGATCACACAGCTGGGAAATATCTGAGGTCAGATTTGAATCCACATCTTCCCAACTCCAGGCCCAGTGCTCTGTCCACTGTGTCACCTACCTTCTCCCTACTCGTTTTTTTTTTTTTAATTCAAAGATATTTTATTTCCCCAATTACAGGTAATAATAATTTCCAACCTTGGTTTTCCAAACTTATAAGATCTAAACCATCTCCCTCCTTCCCTTCCCTCCCCCCACTCAAAGATGGAAAGCCATACATGTATTATCATGCAAAGCATGCTTCCATATTGGTCATTGTGGTAAGAACACACACAAAACCAAAACCCCAAAATAAAACTGCAAATAAACAGATGTAGAAGATGGTTTGTTTCTTTCTCTGGAGGTAGATAGCATTCTTTGTCAAAAGTCTTTCAGAATTGCCTGCGATCATTATTTTACTGAGAATAGCTAAGTCTTTCATAGATGATCATCGTCCAATATTGCTGTTCTGTTCTCCTGGTTCTGCATCAGTTCATGTAGGTCTTTCCAGATTTTTCTGGAACCATCCCTGTTTACCCATTTCTTGTGCCTACTCATTTAAAAAAAATTTTTTAACCTTTACCTTTCATCAGTGCTGTGTATTGGTTCTAAGGCAGAAAAGAGGTAAGGGATAGACAGTGGGGGTAAAGTGACTTGTCTAGGGTCACACAGCTAGCATGTATCTGAGGGCAGATTTGAACCCAGGACCTCTCATCTTTAGTTCTGGCTCTTCATCTACTGAGCCATTGACTCATTTTTAAAATAAGAAAACTGAGGCCTAGAGGAAAGTAGCCTCCACAAATTCATACAACTTATAAGTAGAAGAACTAGTATTTGAACCCTAATCCTTTGAGTCTAGGCATAATGCTTTTCCCCTGTATCTAGGAGTACTTATTGTTTCATCATCTTATGGTTCAGGTGGTAATGCAATACTCAAGGAGAGCTGACCTCAGACACTTCCTAGTTGTATGAACTTAGGCAAGTCACTTAACCCTGATTATTTAGCTATTGAGACTCTTCTGTCTTGGAACTAATTCTAAAACAATTTTGTATCTTAGAATTAATTCTAAGACAGGAAGGGTTTAAAAAAATTTCAGGGAGACCATTGAATAATTCCAGAGGAAGTTAGGAGTAAATTCAGTTCAACTCAATTCAATTCATCAAAGATTTGTTTAGGTCTAACAGATGCAAGATGCTTGGAGATACAAAGATGAAACCAACTCATGCCTGAAGTCACGGAGCGTAAAGTCTAATAGGGGGAATTGCTAGACACAAGTAAAAGTAAAACAAAATGGGTCTCATGAGAAGCTCAAACAAATTGCTATGGGAAAAGGCTTTATGGAGATGCTGAAGGACACCTTTGATTCTCTTCCAGATCCGTGCAGATGGTCCTCCCCATGGAGGGGTTCAATATGAAATGGTCTCCATTCTCAAAGATGGCAGCCCCATTCTCCGGGACATGGCCTTCTCCATTGACCAGCGTTACTTATATGTCATGTCCGAGAGACAGGTGAGTGCTGACATCCCAAAGCAACCTAGAAGTGACAACGGGAGCCCCTGTACAGAAACTGGTTTGTTCACTGAGATGTTTGTGCTTTGTCACTTGGAGATGCAGAGAGAAGTCAGAGCCGAGATCACCTGGGTTTCAATCATCATAACAATCGCTCATATTTCTATAGCACTTTAAGGTTAATGATGCACCTCTTACAGCAGCCCTGTGAGGTGGGAAGTATGTGGGGAGGAACCTATGATGTCATCAGCATGAGGCACTCCTGATACAAAAATCCTCCCCCCCTGGTGGAGATCAGCAAGTAACTTATACTATTAGAGAATTACCTGGGGCACAGAGACAGATGTTAGCTGGCTTGGCGGTGGCCACATAGTTAATATGTTTGGGAGACAGAGCTTGGACCCAGGTCTTCTTGACTCCAAAGCTGGTTCTATAGCCAATGTGCTGGGCTTCCTCTATTAGTATCCCCATTTTATGGATGATGAGGTGGAGGTTCAGACGAGAGAACTAACTGATTCACACTCACATGGCTTCTTCGTAGATTCTGAGACGGAAAGCCAAGTCCTCTGTCTACAGGGCTGGGGCTCTGTTCCCTCTACTGCCTGCCTCTTTTCTCCTGTTCACTTTTGGACTTTCAAGGGGAATTAGAGAGAGACATTTGGGGGCCAGCTACTTCCTGGATGACTGCTACCCCTGCCACAGCTCCGTGTCTGCGAATATGATAAACTGCCCCACAAGAACAGGCCAGACTGCACAGAGCATCTTGGTGTGATTAGGAGGTAGATTTATGGCTTGTGGGCCAGCAGAGTCGGCTGCTCTAGGGAGCCAACAAGGTGTAAATAATCCAGGCCTTGGTGCTCCGACCAATCTTAGAAGGGACCAACCCAAGCGAGGAATCAGATGGGAGAGAAGAAATCTACATCTTAGCTCACACTTGCATAGGCCAGATGAAACCCAGCCAGCTGTGAGAGGGTGAGGTCATGCCTGGGAGAGGGGGAGCCTGGGCTCACACACCCTGCTCTATGGCTTCAAGTAAGCCTCTTGGTGTTATATTTGTACTTAGGATCGTAGCTCGAATAACATCTAGCACTTGTACGGTGTTTTAAGCTTTGGAAATGGCTTTGCAGTACTGTCTTATTTTGTTTTCAATAACCTAGGGACGATGGTGCTATTATTATCCTTATTTTATTGAGGCAGACAGAAGTTAGTGACTTGCCTAGGCTCATACGGTTAGTAAATGTTTGAGTCTATATTTGGACTCATCTTCCTGATTCTAATTCCAGCACTACCTAGCTTCCTGAAACTAGTTTTAGAATTAAAGCTAGAGGGGGCAACTAGGAGGCTCAGTGGATTGAGAGCCAGGCCCAGAGACAGGAGGATGTAGCCTCAGACACTTCCTAGCTGTGTGACCCTGGGCAAGTCACTTGACCCCCATTGTCTAGCCCTTACCACTCTTCTGCCTTGGAACCAATACACAGTATTGATTCCAAGATGGAAAGTAAGGGTTATAAAAAATTAAATTTTTTAAAAAATTTTTAAAAAAGAACTAAAGCTAGAAATAATTTCAAAGTCCACCTGGTCCAATCTCCTCATCTTATAGATGAGGACAATGAGGCTAAAGAGGTTACATGGTTACTACAGGTATGATTTCAATATAAGTTCTCTGACTCCAGAATCAATGCTCTTTTTATTGTATTATGTCATCCACAAATATGTGCCTCAGTTTCCCAAATTTCCTTCTGAAGCATTCACATTCCAGTTAGTTGATAAGGACTGGAATGTGCTAGTTCTGATCTTCTATAACCAGGGAGAATCCAGATACAGGAAAAACTTTTGGCTGTTCCTATCCAAATATAGAAAAAAGGGGGCAGCTGAGTAGCTCAGTGGATTGAGAGCCAGGCCTAGAGATGGGAGGTGCTAGGTTCAAATCTGGCCTCAAACACTTCCCAGCTATGTGACCCTGGACAAGTCACTTAACCTCCATTGCCTAGTCCTTATCACTCTTCTGCCTTAGAACCAAAACACAGTATTGATTCCAAAACAGAAGGTAAGAGTTTTTAAAACAAAAACAAAATCAAATATAGAAAAAAAGTTTGGAGGAGCAGAAGGGGAAAAGAGCTGGCTATATAGCTTTTTTCCAAAATCATCTGTGACTGATGGTGGGGAGGAGGGGGGGGAATTTTTTTAATTACATAATATTAACTTAAGAAAATAAACGGTAAAGGGACAAAATTCTGTCTTTCATTTAACCAGCATTATTGGGCAATGCCATTTCCCAGCACTGTAATAGGTACTTTTTTGGCATGAGGTTGTTCAGTCATTTTTCAGTCATATCCAGCTCTTCATGGCCCCATTTGGAGTATCTTTGAGCAAAGCTATACTGGAGTGGTTTGCCATTGTCTTTTCCAGCTCATTTTATAGATGAGGAAACTGAAGCAAGTGGGGTTAAATGACTTTCCCAGGGTCACTCAGCTAATAAGAGTGTGAAGCCAAATTTAAACTCAGAAAGATGAGTTTCTCTGACTTCAAGTCCAGCACTTTATCCACTGGGCCATCTAGCTGCCCAGTAGGTTCTGTGGAAAGGAAGAGAAGGAGAAAATGCAGACATGACCATTTGAGTAGGGCCACGGGGTTTTAGAAGGGACTTAGGAGATCTTCCCTGTTATCTAGCCCAAACTCCCCATTTCAGACAGAAGGAAACTGAAGCCCAGGGAAGTCAGGTTACTCGCTGCTGATTCCAGAACTGCTTAAACAGAGAGCCTTGAATGAGAACAGAGCCCTCCCAGCTCTCAGCCCAGTGTGTTTCCCTCTATACCTTGTTCTTCCGTGCAAGGAGACTTGGGATTGAATTCCTGTCTCTGAATCTAGGAACCCTGACAAGATAGCAGAAGATGCCAGCAAAGGGGCATGGGTGATCTCTTAGCTGACTCTCCCAAACTGGCTGTGCAAAGGTTTCTGCTCTCCATCTCCATCTTATCCGCCCTTCGCTAGCCTGTTAGAATGTCCCCAGCTCTCCCACACGCCAGGGAAAAAGGATCCAAGTCAAGTGTAAATTGATGGGTGAGAAGGAGCAAGGGAGACCTAGCAGGTGGTATAATACGTTCAGATGAACAGAGATGGAATCCTAACTTAAACATTGCTTAAGACACAGCCCATGCCATATGTGGAACACATGCAAACAGCGTGAAGATCCACTTAAGTCTTGCCATTCCTTTGATCACTTTCATATGTCCCTTTCTCAGGGGCAGAACCAGTGTCAGGTGGACCATGGCCCTGCAGATTCAAGTCTGCCACACTTTATATTCTGAATTTAGAATCAAAGTTGATTTTTCATGGAAATGGATCATATTTATGGCATAATTTTAAGACCACTGAGAAGATCAACCTAACCCCCCAAATCTCACCTCTGGACCTTTGGGGCAGCTAAGTGCGGCAGAGGATAGAGTTCCTAGGCCTGGAGTCAGGAAGGTGACTCTTTCTGAGTTTGAATCCACACTTAGATACTTATTGGCTGTGGGATCCCGGGCAACTCACTCATCCCTTTTAGCCTCAGTTTCCTCATCTGTAAAAATGTGCTGGAGAAGGAAATGCCAAAACTACTCCAGCATCTTAGCCAGAAAACTCCAAATGGAGTCACAAAGGGTCCAACATGACTGAAAAATGACTGAATGGACCTTTTCAATGCCTTCTGTACCCAAAACTGATGAGGAGTTCCTTTTGGTTTGCTTTATTCTAGTTATTTTTAAAATACAAATATCCTTGTAAATGGTAAGATGGTAAAATATACATATATCCATCCCTTAATTTCATAGGATCTTAAATTTAGAATTAAAAGGAGTCTTAGAGGGCATCACGTCCAACTACCATATTACAGACAAGGAAACTGAGGCCAGAAGAGAGAAAGTGACTTGTCCAAGGTCACACAGGTATTAAGTAGTAAAGCCAGGATTCAAAGTCAGGTTCTCAGATTCCAAATCCATTGCCCTTTCCTCTGTGCTATTTAACAAACATATTAAGCACTTTACTACATGAAAAATGTTATATTAGGGTTTGAGTAAACAAAGACTTAAAAGGAAAATTAACCCTTAGCTTCTGTCTTAGTATCAATTCTAAGACAGAAGAAGGGCAAGGGCTAAGCAAATGGGATTAAGTGACTTGTCCAGGGTCACACAGCTAGGAAGTGTACTTTAATCCATGTACTCTGTGCTCTACACACAATGTCACCTAGCTGCCCCTTGCTATTTATTAGCTGTATATTTTAGGAAGATCACTTGTGCTTTCTGGTGTTCATATTTCTCATGTTTAAAAAAACCTCAGATTCTTCACTTAAGTCTATAACTTAGTTGTTTTCTAAGGCAATTATTTGACATAATGGCTATAACTACAGGAAGATCTAGGTTCAAATCCCACCTCAGACACTGCTAGCTATGTGACATGGTGGATGTATCTACAAGAAGACCTATGCTCAAATCTCACCTAAGATCCTTGCTTAGCTATGTGACCCTCTGGGCCTCAGTTTACTCCTCTGTAAAAGAGGAAAACAATAGCAAAGCTGTGGTGAGAATCAAATGAGATAATGTTTTCAAAGTGTATCATAAACAGTAAAATGTTATGTAAATGTGAGATAATATTATTAATAAAGACCCTTCCAGGTCAAAATTATTTTTTTGGCATGGCAGAAAAAACTCTAGACCTGAAATTCAGTGAGATCTGTGTTCAAATCCTGACTCTAATGCATCTCAAATGTGTGACTCTGGGAATTTATCCTCTCTGGGTCTTTCCTGTTGGGTAAAATCTGAATGATGTTAATGCTGTACTACCTAGCTCACAGGGATGTTGTAATCTTAAAGTGCCATGTAGCTAACTGTAAACTATTATAATCCTCTGCAATGCTTGTGGGCAGATAGGAAACCCATCCCACTGGGGGGTCAGAGGGCCCACATGTTTATAAGGATTACTAATTCAGCTTGTTGTGAAGGAAGATGGTGTGATAAGAACGAGTCGATGTAATTTCCCAGCCACCAGCCTGCGGATGCCACCGGTTGTGGGGGGCAGATGGTGACCGGAGGCCCAGCTTGTGATTTGTGGCTTTCCTGTGAGATTGACGAGGCCCTCCTGGTGATCTCGAAGCGGTTCTGAACTAAAGGGAGATCCAAGACTAGCAGGAGTGCTCATACGGAGCTGTGCCCTAGAATCCAGCTCTCCTTGGATAGAGGCTGAGTACATGGTTGGAGAAACTACAGATACTTAAAAGCACAGAGAATAACAGAATATAGTATCCCATCTCCTCATCTCCTTGACCTTCTTTCCCCCAAAAAAATAAATAAATAAAACTGAGCAGCAAAAAATGAAAAGGTGAGACAGAAGGGGGGAAAATGAGATTCCTAGAGTGACTAAAATAACCGTAGAAATGATCGTTGGCCCACTGGTTCACAACCTAAATATGGCAGCTCTTAGGTCCAAAGATAATTCTGTCTCTTCTCTCTCTTTTTTTCTATTTGGTTTTCATGAGAATAAGTCTGGCTGAGATCAGGAAAGGTAACCTTATGTTGTGGCTCAGCCTTTCTTAGCCCTGACATGTGGGGAAACAAGAAAATAATAATTCACATGTATATAGCATTTTAAAGTTCTATAAAACACTTTATTCACAACAGGTCTGTGAGGGCAGGCATTGAAAGAAGAATTACTAGGGCAACGAGGTGGCACAGTGGATAGAGTGCCAGGCCTGGAGTCAGGAGATCCTGGATTCAAATCTGGCTTCAGACACGTCCTAGCTCTATGATCCTGCAAAAGTCATTTAACGCTGTTCGCCTAGGTCTTTCCCTTTTGCCCTAGTCTTGTTATTAGAACAGAAAATAAGAGTTTAAAAATGTTTTCTTTTTGAAAGAAAGAAAAATTATCCATACCTTATAGACAAGTAACCTGATGCTTAAAAGGGCAAGTCACTTGTCTTGCTCAAGATCCCACAACCAATAAATGTTGCAGCCAGAATTCAAACCCAGAACTCTTTCTGACTTGAAGCTCAACACTCTTTACTATGTCCTACTATCAAGGATTACTCTGTGAGTTATGAAGCCCTAGAATATAGAGAATGTAAACTTCTTGAGGGCAAGGATTTTATTTGTTTCGACTTTTGTCCTAGGCACATGGCAGTATCTCGTACCTAGTACGCACTTAATAAATAATTGCCAACTTGGATGCATTAGAAGGTATGAAACCTTTTGCCCCTAAACATTTTTCTCATTTAATTTATTTGTTAATTAATTTATTATAAATCCTTACCGTCTATCTTTGAATGAATACTAAGTACTGGTTCCAAGACAAAAGAGTGGCAAGGGCTAGGCAATCAGAGTTAAGTGAAGTTAAGCCCAGGATCACACAGCTAGGAATTGTTTGAGGTCAGATTTGAACCCAGATCTTCTCAATTCCATTGCTGTGCCCTAAAAATCAGATTGGGTTTATCTTTTTTTTTTTTTAATAACTCTTACCTTTTGTGTTAGTAATTCTTTTTTTTTAACCCTTACCTTCCATCTTAGAATCAATACTGTATATTGGTTCCAAGGCAAAAGAGTGGTAAGGGCCAGGTAATGGGGGGTAAGTGACTTGCCCAGGGTCACCCAGCTAGGAAGTGCCTATGGTCAGACTTGACCCCAGGATCTCCTGTCTCTAGGCCTGGCTTTCAACCCACTGAGCCACCTCTCTGCCCCCTCGTTAGCTCTTTCTTATCTTGGGCATTGAAGAGTGAGAATGCAATAACAGTTGCAATAAGAGACCTTGACCATGACAGAAATCTAGGCATTAAACCACAGAACCTTCTGTAGAGACATGGGAGGTGGGGGTAGAGAGGGGCACCTGTGCCAGGGGATCTTTAATCCAGTGAGAGGAAGTTCCAAGGGGGATTTTCAGTAGAGTGCCTAACCCCGGCACCTGAAGAGCTGTAAATCTTGTAGAAACAGGTGCCCAACTGATTTAACAAGGGGTCGAGATCAGGGATGGGAGCCAAAAACAGCTCAAGAGGCCCATCTGTCTGAGGCTGAGAGGTTGTGAGTACAGAGAACATCCCCAGAAAGCTGAGGCCTCTCCAGGAAAACAGATAAAAAAATACAAGGCAGCCTTGGCTAGCAGTTTCCTTGGAAATATCTGTTTTGGGGTATATGTGGAGTTATTAGGTGAAAGAGAAGGGGTAACATGACAGAGAAAGAGTGTTGATGATCCGAAGCCAAGAGCCCTGGGCTCTCTTAACTGACTATGACCTCGGTCAAACTATTTAAAATTTCTGGGCTTCAGTTTTCTCACCTGCAAAAGCATCCTTCACATCAAGGAGAGACTTACGAACCTTATGGTTTGTTTGTTTTTTTAAAGCAATAATAAAGTACCTTTAATTAAGGCAAGGAGATTATATTCCTGAGCCTCCACACAGCACCCAGGGTGTAGGAAATTCCTTATACTTAAATCTGATAACATTGCTCTTCTCAAGCTGGGTGTCTCTAGAGATGGGAGGTCCTGGGTTCAAATTTGGTCTCAGATACTTCCTAGCTGAGTGACCCTGGGCAAGTCACTTAACCCCCATTGCCTACTGCTCTTCTGCCTTAGAAACAATACACAGTACTGATTCTAAGATGGAAGGTAAGGGTTTAAAAAAAAAGCTTCAATGGTTCCTTATTAACTTCTGAGTTAAGTTCAAACTCTGTAGATTGAAATTCAAAGATCTCTACCATCCAGTATCCTCTTCCCCCATTTTCCAGCCTTCACTCAAAATATTCTTCTCTATGGACTTTATGCATTAGCCAAGGTTAACTATTTTCTCTGCCCCAAAAATGCCTCCTTCATTTTATGACCCCTCTGTCTTCATTCATTCTGTTCCCTATGCCAGGAGTGCTTTCCCTTCCTTTTCACCCTCACTTGTTAAATCTCTTTCTTTCCTTCTTTCTTTTTCTTTCTTTCTTTCTTTCTTTCTTTCTTTCTTTCTTTCTTTCTTTCTTTCTTTCTTTCTTTCTTTCTTTCTTTCTTTCTTTCTTTCTTTCTTT
>NC_058133.1:112674636-112695397 GCF_016433145.1 Gracilinanus agilis | reverse complement strand
TCTCTCTCTCTCTCTCTCTTTCTTTCTTTCTTTCAAACCCTTACCTTCCATCTTAGAATCATTACTATGTATTGGTTCCAAAGCAAAAGAGTGGTAAGGGCTAGGCAATGGAGGTCAAGTGACTTGCCCAGGGTCACACAGCTGGGAAGTGTCTGAGGCCAGATTTAAACCTAGGACCTCCCATCTCTGGGCCTAGCTCTCAATCCACTGAGCTACCCAGCTGTTCTCTCTCACTTGTTAAATTTTGACCCATCCTTGAATGTCCAGATAACTTTCCCTGATCTCTATAATCAATGATGTTCTCCTCTGACCTGGGCCACATAGAGCACTGAGTTACAACTCTCTTATGTACTTTTTTTAAAACCCTTCCTTTCTGTCTTAGTAACAACTCTAAGACAGAAGGGCAAGAACTAGGTACATGGGTTTAAGTGACTTGCCCAGGGTCAATCCACTGAGTCACCTAGCTGGCCCTCTTATGCACTTTTTATGTACCATTTTGTGTTATAGTTTTTGTGTAGACATTATATTATCCCCCCAATCATGATCACACACACACACACACACACACACACACACACACACACACACACGGGCATGGGTTCAGATTTTATTAAATGTATCTCTCTAGTATCTACCTCTGTCCTTGGACCCAGTAACTGCTTATTTTGCTGGCTTGGACTGAATGGATTACATTGGATAAGCTCCAAAGACCCTTGAAGTTATAAATCACTATGATATATATATATATATATATATATATATACATATATGCACATATATATTACCTATGCTATATCCTCATAAAGAGTTGAATGAGAAGAAATGGACAAAGACTACATATACAGCAGGGAGCATGATTAGACCCAAGGAAGAACCTCCCATATTATGAGGTTCTGGTGCCCATAGAGATCTGCAGAATCTGCTCCTTTTGAGGGATTTTATATTTCTTTCTTTCTTTTCTTTTTTTAAACCCTTACCTTCCATCTTAGAATCAATACTCAATATTGGTTCCAAGGCAGAAGAGCAGTAAGGGCCAGGCGATGGGAGTTAAGTGATTTGATCAGGGCGGCACAGCCAGGAAGTGTCTGAGGCTAGATTTGAACCCAGAACCTCCCACCTCTAGGCCTGACTCTCAATCTACTGGGCTACCTGGCTGCCCCCAACACAGACCTTATTTATCCTGCTACCAGAGCCTGGAGTCAATGCAAAAAGCAGTTTCCCTCTCTCTAATGAGCCATTTGGTAACATTCATGAGTCCATGAGCACAGAGAGAAGGTCCAGAGAGAACAAAATCTGAATGTTGCCTCGGGGATTCATTCTTTGTGCCATAGATCTGCAGTAATCCAGCCTAAACTTTTTTCCCCTCTGTTTTTCTTTTCAGTCAATTAAAAGTAATTAAGAAATGGGGCTTAGTAAAGAGATGTCAAGTAGTTAGTGTCATTGCCCAACAAGTCAATGTTAATGTACCACTAATGGACCTAAGACAAACATGGTGTAAGGTGGGGGATAGAGGAAGGAATTGGGAACTAATTCCCCATCCATCTAATTGGCCAGGTGCTCCATTGACAGGATGCCAGTCTATTACCTAGAGAGGTCACTGTCCTAGAACCAGCAGTAATGAATCAACAGATGTTTGTAAAATTCAGTGCTGCCTCGGTCTCCAGGGCTGAGAGGAAGGCAGACAACAGGTCCAATGAAAATCAGGCCTTGGGCCAAATGAAAGTGAAGCAACAGGCCTAGAGGAAACCTAATATCCCATTTCCACCCAACTTGTCAGGGCCAACTACTCCCTAAGAAGGGATAAAACTCACCACCAGGGCTGGTAGGGAAAGAGTATGGGGATGGAAACAATTATTCTATTTTATACTTTAATTAGGTTGAATTAGCAATGGGAATAGAGGCATAAAATGATCCAGTGAAGGGTGAAATGGGGAAAAGAAGACCACAGCAGAGGGGCCTCTTTCTTCTTGCCAGTGGGATGGGAGCATGGGACAGGCAGAAATGCTATCAATATGGCCCCTGGTTAGGCTGCCCAGATGAAATGTCTAAGGGGAATGGCTAGGAGGGATTCTTCTGATCTCCTTTTCTTACTCTCATTCCTTCCCAGAGACATCCTAAAGAGTCTGTCTCCTTTCCTTTTGAAGGCCAGATGTTTTTTGCCATTTAGAACCTCACTAGCACCTCAGAATGGGCTTCTAGGCTCCCCATCCCTAAACAACAACATGAATAGAAAGACACGCAGAGTAGCCCAAACTCTGACAATCACCCTCTACCCTGCAGACCCACTGTTCCATCCCTAAGGACCACTCAAAGGCCTCCAGCTTGGCTAGATGACAGTGTGAGGCCAAGCCACTCATAATCTGCTATTTATTTTAGAAATCCAGGAATGTGCCCAGCAGACTAAACAGTCCCGATCCCCCTCAATGTGCATGAAGGCAAGTTTAGCCTGATGCCAAGACCATGGAGTCCAGTTCAGCAAACAGTCTCAGGGAGAGGGTTGCCAAGCCCTGATCAAACTTCAAGTTTGATTAGACATAGGAAGGGTCCATTTGGTAAGAGAACAGGTCAAAGAACTTACATCTCTTGGTCTTTCTGCGTGAAATGAGTCAGGAAGTAGGGCAAATGAAGATTCTGTCATCGGATGGTTGTGGTTGATCATCTCCTTCCTCTCCCATTCCCACAACCCACCATCCCATGTTTGGCCTGAGTTCTACATCCCTACACCAACACAACAGAAAGGTTTAATAATCAAAGTAAGACCCAGAACTCCTGGTTTGTTTGTTTTTTCCCCTTCCCAGTCACCCTCATCCCACACTCATTCCCCATAATTCACCATGTAACTTTGGTAATGACTATTTTCTTTCCACACTTTTCCTTTTAAAAACTAGGAGGGAAAGTACACATATAGAATCATAGGACCAATGCATATAATGCTGAAAGGAATAGTAGATGCCTGGATGACTAATCGCCAAGACTGCTGTTAAGAAGATTCATGCTTTAGATGAAACATAGATTAGATAACTTCTACCAGTCCCATCTACCTCTCCAACGTCTTATAGGTACTGTAGGAATTTAGATGTGAAGAAAACCAGTGAGTAGTCTGGGATAGTTTCCTGGAGAGGGCAAGGTTTGAGCTGGTAGTTGAAAGATTTTTGGGTAACAGGAGAAATTTAACCCAGAATATTGGACCCAGCCAAGGACTCCTTGCCAAAACTCTTTCCTAAATCATTCTTGCCTCTGTTGTTGAGAGGTGATTGGCCAAGGAGAATCTTGAGCATGACTGGGAGCAAGGATAGAAATATAAAACAGGCTCATAGACCAAGATCTTATGGAGCCCCAAACAGCCTCAAAGCTGTATATTTTACCGTCTCCTCTCAGGGTCAAACCTTTTCCGCATACATGATTCCAGAAAAGAATAATCTAACCTGAATTGGCATGAGTTCCTCACCAGTTCCCCAATCCATTAGTTATGGCCAAAGGTAATAGACTCCCAATACTGGGGCAACAAATAATGAATTGGGCTTGAGTACAGGTAGGAGGGAGAGAAGGGAGATAGAGAAAGGCGGGCTAGATAAGCCAGAGATTGTCAGTTATGGGGTACACTGTACCACTTGGACCCTTAAAGAGATAACTTTTGAAAGAATGATAAAGGGAGAAAGAGCACAGGACTTGGAGTCAAGTGACCTGGAGTCAAGTGACCTGGGTTCATAGCCAAGCTCTAACATTAACAAGCTGTTGGACTATGGATAAATCACTTCATTTCCTAAGCCTCAGTTTCCTCCTTGGTGAAATGGAAGTAATGATGTTTGTACTGTCAGTCTCATAGGGAAACCTCAGTTTTCCTCAGGAAAACACTGTAAGCCTTTAAGTCCTAGATCCATATGAGTTCTTCTCTGTGAGTTAGTGTTCTGTTTCATTGCTACAGAGTCCCCAGTGTCCCCCTTTTGCCTGGTTCATTTCACCTCAAAATCTGATTTCACCTAGATCTCTCCCCATATTGAGATTGATTAATTAATATTGACCTGTCAATATTAATTTTAAGACAGAAGTGCAACAAGGCCTAGGCAAATGGGATTAAGTGACTTGCCCACAGTCACACAGCTAGGAAGATTCTGAATTCCTGTTTGAACCCAGGTCCTCCCCAACTCCAGGCCTGGCACTCTATCTGCTGTGCTACCTAGCTGCCCTTGTCCCTAGCATTCTTAAGGCAGCTTAATTAACTTCATTGTTGTTTTCCAACTGCTGAAGCTGGCATTAGCCTCTAAAGTGGTTGCCGAAAGCAGGGGTTGGAAGGAGATTTCTGAGGGAAATGGGAACATTTTTGAGAAGGCTTTAAGGAGCTGAATCAGGGGATGGCTTCTCAGTGCTTGGAAATCACTCACACAATGAAAGGTTGATTCAGAAGACCCTCTCCTAGGCAGGTCCAATCTGGCATCATTGTTATTTTGGTCCATTAGGCAGACCCTAGCTTTCATGCTGCCTGCCACCTCCTTCAGACTTGCCATCACCCTGCCTTCCAGGAGGCTGACATTTTAACTATATGCTGTCCAAGTAGGAAAGGGGAGATAAAGGGGGAATTATGGCCTGAAACCATTAGAAACAAATGGCATAGTGGAGAAAATTTGGGATCCTGAAGAAAGCTGAGTAAAGACTTTCTTCTCTAGAGATCCCCTTCTTCTTCCTCCTCTTCTCTCTCTCTCTCCTTCATTCTGGGTTATATATAAGAGGCTATCCTCATTGGCAAAGGGAAGAGAGAAAATATCATGCGCCTACTTAAGGATCATGGATCTAGAGCTAGGAGGGACCTCAGAGGGATCTAGTTTAGCCTCTCTCTTTCCAGATGAGTAAAGGTAACTGTTGTGAGGAAGTTTAATAAATTATTTAGAATCCTTCAGCCTCACAACATAACTAATTTGTCCAGGGTCAAACAGATAGTAAAAATGAGAGCTGAGATGCGATTCCAGAACCCCTAACTCCAGAGCCAACATTCTCTCCACTGGGCTCTACTTCTCCAAGAGTGTTGGCTTCTCAGAAACATCAAAAGTAGGATGCAATGAACCATCCCTATTATTTCACTGTCCCAGCCAGGGCAGTAGCAAAGAGCCCTGACCCGAGACCAGAAGACTGGTCCCTTTTGGCTCTCCTGCTAACTGTGGGACTTCAGGTTTATGAGGCTTGAGTAAACTCGGCAGCCTGGGTCTTAGTCTGAAAGGAGAATGGCTTCCAGAGGACAAAGCGCTGGTTGCCCAGTACTGGAAGTCTATTACCTTTGGCCAGATCTAATGAGTTGGGATGTTGGCAAGGCATCCAGAGAGTCAGGGGGTGAAGGGGGAGGGAGGACGGAGTGGAGGAGAGGAGATGAAGGCAGCAGTTCTTCCAGATGTCTTCTGTTCGTTTATTTTGACATCTCAGTCCATTATTTTGGTTCTGCACATTTGTTTAGTCCAGGCGATAACGCTTCCCAGGGCACAGGCAGAGCGTGCCGGGGTGTATTTTTACAAGAGGAATGAAGCTTCGGTAACATGAGACCTCCCTGCAGCTTGGACCAGGGGGGCCTTGGCTGAGCCACGGGGGGGTTGTGGGGGGAATCTGGTGGGTAGAGTCATGAGGGAGAGGGGAGGATGGGGGAAAGGGGGCTGAGCCAGAGGGCCTTTTGGAGAGAATTACAGAGTTTTCGGATTAGGAAAGTGAGGATAAGGGACTTTTGGCTACACTTTGTTTTCCAATGTGTCACTTTCAATAGGATTCTTGGCTTCACATGTGTTTCTGGTTAAGGACGTGGGAACCTGGTCTACTCTTGGAGCTGTGCTCAAGTACCATAGCCTTTCTTTCTTGGGGGAGATGCTAAGGTCCCATCAGGTATAGCTTCTTCACTTAGTGATTACCATTTGGCTCTTTTTTTCCACTCCTTCCCTCCACTCCCTCACCACCATACTCCTCAAATCCCTGGGAACAGACAGGCTGGCACACAGCAAAGTCATCCACTTGCTATTATTATTCTCATCAGAGCTTTTTTTTTATTTAATAAATATTTTTGTGAGAGGGAAGAGAAACGCAAACGCACCCTATTCATCAGTCGCCTGGCTTGGTGCTTTCAAGAGAGAAGAGCTTCCAGCCTCCTGTTTTAAAATCTTTCACTTTCAAAAGAGATGATTGAACACAAAGCCCAAACTTGGGGGGTGGGGAGGAGGCTGGTGCCAAAAACCTCATCTCTGTTAGTGGGCAGAGGGCTGCAGTCTCCTTCCCTTATCCTCAGAAAGCAGTTAGATCTCTTCCTCTGCTGATTCTGAAGGTTAATGCCTGAAAGAAACATTCTTAGGATTAAGAGTCAGAACTCACACTATCTTGGATCTTGAATGGACCTTGGAAATCATATAATTCAGACAGGCAGTTGTGGAGGAAGCATTAGAACCCAGCTCCCCTGACTTGAACTTCATTGACTTTTCTTTTCCAGTAACATCGAGTCTTTTACTCAAGCACATGGAGAAAAGAAAAACTGAACTATATAGAGGTTAGTGTAAGAAATCTTGACAGAAGAGGCTCTCTAGCAGGAATGTAGGGAGGTTCAAATGAGATAAGAAATGTATTATTATTCGTTGTTATTATTATTAGTATTAGCCTCCAAGCCTTACTAATCTGGTAATGACTTCATTTCCTGAGCCTTCTATTCCACCCCTGCTTAACTCAAGGAATGTTGTTGTTCATCCTTCATTTTCAAAAAGGGAACCATGACCAGTGTTTATAGAACAATACAGAGATTGCTCTGTTTAACATATTAAGATGTTTAATAACTAGGTTCTCTGGGAGAAAAAAAATGACGCACACACCTTAAAATTTAATCTGTATTATTTCACTTTCTTAAGTTCAGACACTCAACAACATGATAAATCAAGCTCTGCTTTGTCGTGATTGCCTATTTCTGAGATGTTAATGATCACACTGAACATTTAAGAAGAGCCTTTTACAAGGTGGTTAGAGTTGGCTCCAGCACACCTCTCCTCTCTAAGCATCTTTCCAAAGGTCAGAGTGAGACACACTGCAGCACCCTGGGTTTTGCCTATCATGGGCATATCCAGATATACATAGGATAGAATGTAGAGCTAGAAGGGGCTTTAGTCATTTCACAAGTATTTATTAAGTGTTCACCATGTACTATATAAGTCATACACTTTAGAGCCAGGACTAGCATGTAAGGAGACTGGAAGGGGCCAGATGGTGAAGGGCTTTGAAAGTCAAAATAAGGATTTCATATCATCTAATCCATTCCTCTTATTTTCAGTCTAGAAACTGAGACCCAAGGGTATCAAGTGACTTGTTCACAATTTCATGGCTAGTGAGAGTCAGAGCTGTAACTAGAACTGTTCTTTGAATCCTAGTCCAACACTCTTTCTCCCAATCCACATGTGTCAGACCAAAAAGAACAAAGCCCTTCCTGAAACTCACCTGCCCTGGCCTAGGTAATTAATTCAGCATTGGAGTGAATGGAGATCCACCATGATATAGTGCCGTGGCGATAAATTAAAATAGAAACAGGGATCTCAACCATACATAAGGATTTCCACTGACCACACATTAAACATTATCTATGTTCTATTGAGTTTTTGTTTATTTTGTTTAAAATTTCCCAATTACATTTTAATCTAGTTCATTGTACTTGGGAGTATTGCAAAAAGTGAGTATTTGACCCCCTCCTCCCTGCCCCGTATAGTGGGAAGAGTACTAGACTTAGAGTCAAGAAAACCTAAGTTCAAATCCTACCTAAAGTATTTACTAGTGACCCCAAACAAGTCATTTAATTTCTCTGTGTCTCAGTTTCTCCAACAGTAATATGAGGATGTTGGACTAAATGACCTCTAAAGTCTCTTTTAGCTCTAAATCTATGATCCTAGGAGTCCTGAGTCATAAATGACTTGCCTGAAGGTGAATAACTCAACCATGCCTCACCCATCCATTTCCTATCTCATCTCAGGATTCCTTGACAACCAGGTAGGATGAGGTATTTACTGCACATTTATGCCCTAACCTCATGCTCCACTTATGTCCCAGGATGGGATCATCAAGTCAACATTACCTATGCTATTGTGAAGCCATCTTATGACTTCATCCAGAATCTCTATTCTTCAGTAGCAGGCTGCTGGGGTCTAAACTCCTTTCCCTCCTCCCTCATACACGTCCACGGTGGCTCCAGTCCTTTGTGCCCTTTGGAACTCCTGTATAGTGGCAAACAAACTTTCCATCATATTCAGCCTGTGTCCTCCGTCCCAAAACGACTCTCAATATTTATTCTATATTTTCCCTATGTGTTCATGAGATTCTCTCCCCATCCCTACCTCTCTCCATAGAACATAAGCTCCTGGAGGGCAGGAACTGAATGGTTTTGGTCTTGTTCTTGTATCCCCAGAGCCACGCGCAGTGCTCTCCACATGGCTAGACCCCTAATAAATGAATGCTGAATTAAACTGAATTTCCCCCATACCTCTCTACCTTTCTATAATGAGACTATTTTATTTGCATTTCTCAAGTGGCACACAAACATTCCTTGTTAGTGTGGTTTTAACAAACTGTATTAAATTTAAAATTCTATACAGCAGACGTGTCCATAAATGCAAGTCCATTCCATGAACATTTATTAAGTTCCTGTTTATGTACAGAGCACTACACTGGGGGAAGATAGATAAGTAAGACATGGCAGCGACTCTGATGGCCCTTAAGAAAGAGGACCCAACTCATGCACTAATAACAGAACTATGAGACCTAACATGGAGAGTCCGTAGAAGCCCAAAGTGTTGTCTGGGGCCTCAAAAGGCAGAGATCACTCCTCAACAGGTGCATCATAGGATTTAAAGCTGGGAGAGATCTTGGAGGCCACCAAGTCTTCACCTTACAGAGCAAGGAACAGGCCCTTTTAGGATTCCTACCTTCTCACAAGGCTCAGCTCAATATCCATCTCCTTTTCAAGGTCTTCTTTGATCCCACCCTCAACCCCTCAGTTGTTAAGTGGCTCCTGCCCCCTCCCATGGACAGCTTGGTGGCACAGTAGATGGAGTGCCAAGCCTGCAGGGAGGAAGACTCATTTTCCTGAGTTCAAATCTGGCCTCAGACACTTATTAGCTATGTGGCCTTAGTCGAGTCACTTCATCCTGTTTACCTCAGTTTCCTCATCTGTAAAATGGGCTGGAAAAGGAAATGGCAAACCACCCCCAAAGGCCCCTGGTCATGGAACTCGCCTTTTACATCTCCTAAGAGACCCGTGTCAGTAGCACTTGTACCCAAATCATTTGTTAACAATAATCAGCAGGGTAGGGTTGGGGGAGGTAGGTGTTCCAATCTCATGTCTTTTCTGCATCTTCCCAGGGTCAGGGTAGTTTCTTGGATCCACACAGCTATGTCACCCGCACAGCTAATGCACTTTCGTTACCATTTAGACAAAGATGCCCAAGTCTCATGCCTGTGTTCTCAGACTTCCCCCATGAGGGAAGGAGGTGCCGGGGGAGGAAATAAAAGATAAAGTACCAAGAAAAAAAGCCAAGAAAATCCCAAATGGGGTCACAAAGAGTCAGACACAACTGAAAAATGACTGAACAAGGCTCCCTCCCAATGACTCTGTATCTGCTCATCTGAATATACAGCATGTCGTTTCCCACCAGTCAAGTATAAAACTCCTTAGGGGCAGGGACTGTTTTCATTTTTGTCTTTGTATTCATGCTGCCCATTTCCACTGTCTGACACACACGGTAAGGAGATGCTTAATAAATCCTTGCTGAACTGAATTTAGCTGGAGTAAGTTGTTCAAGGTCACACATTGGCAGAGCCAGGATTCAATCCCAAGAACTATGATTCTGAATATAGTGTTCTTGCCATTGGGCCAAGTAGTAGTCATCAGAGAAGGGTAATTAATTAGCAGTCAATCTATTATTAAAATGTGCATTTCTCCCTTTATGTAACTTGCCCTGTGATCTTTATGTTTACAAAGTGCTTTGCATTCTCACAATACTAACATGAAATGGATTGTGCAAGAATCATGGTGATACCCCAGATGACAGTTTTCAAGCAATAACTTCTTTGCAATGGTATTTCTTAGAGTGGATAGTGTTGGACTTGGAGTGAGGGTGATCTGAGTCCAAATTCTGAACCAGATATTTATTGTCTCTGGAAACCCGAGTAAGTCACATGATATATGTCTGTGCCTCGATTTCCTTACCTGCAAAATGGGGGAATTGGACTTGATGGTCTCCAATGAGCCTTCTACCTCAAAATCTATAATCATATCACCAACTTACTTTGGTCAAAGTATGCTTGAATTCTAAGGATTTGTGATTTCAATGCAGTTAACTGTACACTGAATTTGGTTGCATTGGTGTAATGCAAAAGACTAGATTTGGAGACAGGAAGACCTAACTAAGTTCAAATGCCACTTCAGTCACTAACTGTGTGATCCTGGGCAAGTCACTTAACCTCTGCTTCAGTTTCCTCACCAGTAAAAAGGGGCTAATATAGCACCTGCCATACAAGATTGTGCTAAGAGTCAAATGAGATCATGCATATAAAGTTCTTTGCAAAACTCTAAGTGCTGTGGTAGCTATTATTTTTTCCCCAATGGTATGGCCTTCTGTAATGAAGACAGGAGCCACCTTCACACCTTAGTCGAAGATCTTTATCAGTTGCTGGGGCCAAAAATATCCATCACCTAGTTGCCAGCCTCCGGTGATGAGTCTTTCTAAATTTCCCTTGGGACCTTGGAAGGCAAACACATAAGCCCTTTCCAAATTGGTTGAACCTGCTGGAGCTTGCACTTCCTGGCATCGCCTTTGGGAAGCCAGTCTCGATTCCATGCCAAAATGAGATGTGAAAAGAGGACTTCAGTGGAGGTCATTAAATAAGTGAAGGGCTTTCACAAGGGGTGCTTGTTCTCCATAGTTTTGAAATACTGAATAACAGGAAAACATGGGTTTACATGAAACTAGAAGAGGTTTCAGGTGACGGCATGAGCTTGGGCGAATCACAACTGCTTTCAGTTGCCTTACAATTATATTACAACTTGTTGATATTTATATTTCTGCCCTTTTTCTCTAGTCATCTGTAAGCTCCTTGAGGGCAAGGACTATGTAAAAATCAGGGATTGAGTCCTCCCCTCCTTGTAGCTCTAATACCCAGTACGGTGCTTCAGAGATAGGATGTTTGTTCGATCTTAAATGGAGATGTTAGAGTAATTGGTCAGGGCATCTAGGTGGTACAGTAGATAGAGCATTAGACCTTGCATCAGGAAGAAGATCTGAGTCCAAATTCAGCTTCAGACACTGACTAGCTGGGTGAACCTGGGTAAGTCATGTAACCCTGTTGATTTCAGTTTCCTCCTCTGTAAGATGAGTTGGAGAAGGAAATGGCAATCTTTGCCAAGAAGAATCCCAAATGGATCCACGAAGTGTCAGACACGACTGAAAAACAACTAAAGGAAACAAAGATTGCCTTCCTGCTCTAAGAATCTATGTGTGTGTTAGAGACCTCCAATCCTTTGTCCCATCAGCTTCTGTGAAGGTCTGTCTCTGTCTCCGTCTGTCTTGCTCTCTTTATCTCTGAGTCTCTGTTTCTTTCCATTAGCTTACTGTAGCAGATTAGAGGTGACTCCCCTCATTCCACAAGAAGAGTCTTAATTTAATAACTTAACACTTGATACACTCAAGTATTAATTGTGAAATCTTTTCTTAAAATAAAAAGCACAAGTCGTATCTGCAGTGGGTTGTTTCCTCAAAATATCAGGAAATAGATTTTCTACCCAGCAATCGTTCAATCAACAAATATTTATTGAATCTCTAGGTTCACCATACTAAGACATTGGAGACTCAAAGATAAAAATTCAACAGTTACTGCCTTAAGGAACTTATATTCTACCACACATATTCTATAACACATACACGAACAAGTGGGTATAGAATACATACGAAATAAATACATTATAATCTGGGGAGGGAGGGTACAAAGGAATTCCAGCATGGCCAATGTATGAACCCAATGGTCTTTGAATTTCTCTGATGACTTTTATGACTGTTCAGGTAGTTTGGGATTAATGCATGTATTACAGAACAGAAACAGGTCCTTCACTAGAGGAGTTTCCAGTCTGACACTGAGAATAGAGGAATCGCACAACCAGCATACATCTCCCAGTTTTGTGTTGATTTATATTATAGACCAGAAGGATTGTCTGTCTCTTTTGCTTAATCTTTTAAAGAATCCTATATGATTTGGAGGCTCATAGGTGGCTCAGGGGATAGGCCTGGAGTCAGGAAGACTCATCTTCCTGAGTTCAAATCTGCCCTCAGACACTTATTAGTTGTGTGGCCCTGGAAGAGTCACTTAACTCTGTTGACCTTAGTTTTTTTCATCTGTAAGATGAACTAGAGAAGGAAATGACAAACCACTCCAAGAAATCTGCCAAGAAAACATTGGATGGGTTCTCCAAGAATAAGACATGACTGAACAATAACAAAAATATAACTTTGATAAATGCATATAAGAAATACTCATTGTTAGGGAAATCAAATTCTTTTTTATAGTCCACAAACAATAAACGCAGTGGGATCTTGTGTTCTCTCCATCTTCCTTATATGAAAATGTGGTCCCTCTGAAATATTGCCCATGTAAACTGGATTATTCCATTCTAATTTTTTCATCAAAAATGTCCTCAGTGTATGTGTAAATCATTCCCATGAATGCTTCTGGCTTTTAAATGATCAAATGACATAACATCTGTAAAATGCTTTGCAGATTTTAAAGTGCTATATAAATGCTATCATCATCATCATCATCATCATCATCATCATCATTAGACCTTAAACCCAAAACCTACCTTCACAAAAAAGATAATTGTGTCCTGAAGGGAATTATGGATCAATTTACGTTGGCCAGTTGAAGAATGGATTGAACTATGTTGGCTAAACTTCTATTGTTGCTTCCCACTTCACCACACGTATTTAGCACTTAATTATTTATGTTTTGTATTGTTCTCTGGTGGTTGTTCTAATTGTTAGTCCTCTCTTCCCCACTAGAAGGTGAGCTCTTTGAGGGAAAGGATTGTGTTTTATACATTCCCTTCTATCACCTACAGTGCCTAGCTCAGTATCAGATAAATGATAGATGTTTAAGTATGTGTTAATTGATTAAATGTGAATCCTGAGAAGCTTTCTGCAGAATAGGGACCTTGATTATGATTTACTTATTTTTAAACCCTTACATTCTGTGTCAATACTAAGTATTGGTTCCAAGGTAGAAAAGTGGCAAGGGCTAGACAATGGGGGTTAAGTGACCTGCCCAGGGTCACACAGCTAGGAAGTGTCTAATGCCAGATTTGGAACCAACATCTTTCTTCTCTAGCTCTGGCTTTCTATCCACTGAGTCACCGAGCTGCTCCTTTGGCCTATGATTTAAAAGAAGAGAGCAATGTCATATGGCAGACAGAAGAAAGGTTTTTGGTTCATGAGATTTTATCTAGCTTCCCTCTTTGTTGACAACATTATATGGAATGCAATGGAGAATCCAAAAATGAATAAACCTTGTCCTCAAGGAGCTTACTATCTGGTGGAAAGACAAATCACATACACAGATAACTGCAATGTAAGGTGGTCTGTGAAAAGGACATATATTGGAGATAAGAAGTGTATCTTATAGAGGAAAAGAAAAAGGAAAAAATGCTTCAGGATGTGGTGATCAGGAAAAGCTTCATAAAAGAGATGGTAATGTCAAGAAGGTGGCTCAGTGGATGAAGATACAGACCTGGAGATGGGAGGTTCTGGATTCAAATCCGACCTCAGAAAACTTCCTATTTGTATAACCCTGGACAAATGGCTTAACCCCAATTGCCTAACTCTTACCACTCTTCTGCCTTGGAAGGGATATACTTAGTTTTGATTCTAAGACAGAAGGCAAGGGTTTTAATGAATAAATAAATGAATAAAGTGCATCTGTGCTGGGCCTCCAAGGATGAGTAAGATTTAATAGGTGGCTTTTGTCTTTGCATACAAAGTGCTCAGCCCAAAGCCTGGCACATAGTAATTGCTTAATAAATACTTGTTGATTGATTGATGTAGGGAAGTAATCCCAGGAGCTGAAAATAGCATGAATAAAGGCAAGAAGGCAAGAAGGAACAAGACCTCAGGAAGGGCAATTAGGTTGGTTTGGCCAGAGTGTGAAGGCAGGGTTCACTGAGAGGAGTAGTGAAAAATAAGACTAGAAAAGTAGGTGGGCTCAGATTGTAGAATACTTTGAGTTGCCACACTAAGAGGTGTGGATGTCAAGGGGCACTTGGGAACCATTAAAGGTTTTGGAGTAAGGGGCAACCATGATATTCAATCCCCTCCCTTCAATTCTTACCATCTGCATCTGTATCTAGCAGATGGAAGCCTTTAAGATGACGGCAGGTTCAGAGAGTGGAAAATAATACCGAGAAACTCTGATTCAGTCCTTTAAATTCCACTTTAAATGTAAGCCATTCATTCCAGTGTATATTTAACCAGCTTATAGTGCCTAGGAAGATATGTAGGGAGGAAGGGGGGACGCTAGAAAGAAGACTTGCCATTGGCTCCATCTAGAGACTTGTCCAACTGACAAAGCTCAGAGGAGGGCAGCCAGGATGGAGGGCAGTCTCGAATTATATTCAAAAGAGAACTGGTTGGAGAAACTGGAGAAGAGAAGACTTTGGAAGGACATAAGGGTAGGGATAGTTTTCGTGTATGTGTTTGGATTTCTAGCCCCTCGCCTAGTACAAATTCTTACACATAGTGGTGCTTAGTAAATGCCATTGGATTGGCTTAGAGTAAGAATTTGAGAGATTCTGTTCATCCCTAGGCAGCAGAACCAGTTTGTTTGTTTTTGTTTTTAAAGAAAGAGACCAGATTGATAAAGAATTAAATTTAGGCATTAGGAAAGGAAAATTTTTCTAACAATTAGAACTATTCCTAAATGGGCTCTCCTGTCTCTGCAGGTAGTGCTTTCCCTTTCCTGGAGGTCTTCAAGCAAAGGCTAGAGGAGCTCCTGCTGGGAATGTTCTAGAAAGGATTCCCATTTAGATCTGGGTGGGCTAATGGGGGTGGGAGAAAACCCCCAGGGGTCCACAGGATCCCCCGTAGTGCCTTTTCACCCTGAATTCTATGACCATTTGGAGCCCTGTGCCCAGCATCCTCCTTCGCCTGCCACTTCCCCGTGCTCTCCCACCCACTCTGCCTCCCTCCTGCTCCCTATGTGTGAGTTTCAGTAATCGAATGTGTTTTATTTAGACCATAACATTTAGTGCCACTCTGGATTTCCAATTAGGCTTCAATCAGACACTGAGAGCCTGATTCGTTTTGTTGTTTTGATCAACACAAGAGATGGCAACATCAGAGGAGCTGCCGTGAAAAGTTATTTTCATCTTCTGATGACTAGGGCAGTGGCTATGATATAGTGATACAGACTCCAGAAGTGCCAAGAGAGACACCAGGCAGCATCAGGGAAGGGGGGAAGGTGACAGGGTTGGGGGGGGGATGAGGGGGTACTGACATTATCTCTGGGGAGACAGAAATACAACCCCCCCAGTTCCCTAAGGACTCAACTTTCTTGGAATTCTGCATATATAAAAGGCAGGCTGGTACCACACAGAGCATGCTCATATTTTCATCCCCTGTGAGGAAAGGTGAGGAAACGGGGCTCAGGGAATTTCAGTGACTTGCCTTGGGGTCACACAGCTAGTGGGTATCAGAGTGTCAGGCAGGAAGACTTGGATTCAAATCCTATTTTTGATACCTACTAGCTCACTGACCCCAGGCAAGCCTCTTAATTTCTCTGAACCTGTTTCCTTACTCATAAAAAGGAGATAATGACACCTATAGGACTTACCTCACAAGGCTGTTGTTAGATTCAAATGAGATAAGAGATGAAGTCACTATTGCTATTATTCTTAACAATAATAATAATAATATAATAATAATATATGGGTACCGGCTAGGTCTGAAGCACCAAGAAGTCTGGTTCCTGCCTGGGCACCTGACCTGGCTCCAAGATAAAATGCTTCATTAATGGTCAGTGCCTGGAGGTGAATAGTGTGATTTGATGGAGGTAAAAGAGATGACTTCCACACCACTGGTTTATCCCTCAGGACTGAGCTGATTACAGGAGCTGACTCACTCGCTGTCCTTTTATCCAGGAGCATTTCCCTGGACATGAGGATTTCTATGGCATGGGTCTAAAGGTCTCCCCCTCAGGAAGGCTTCAGGGATCCTGGGTCCCTCAGGTAGAAATGGATGGCTTAGCTGTATGTAACCAATCACAGGCTCTCCCTCCCAGCGGGGGATTTCTAATCAGCACATTTAATTTTGTTTTGGCGGAGAATAGGACTTGAAAAGTGCACCTTCTGCTGGCATGATGATGAGGATGATGAGGGGAGATACTGCTCCTCCTTTTCCCTGTTGGTGCCAACTAACTAACTCTCTTGCATGAGAATAAAGGAGTCAGTGCTTAGGTGAGAATAAGAGCCCTTCCATATGTGTGCTCATTTGTTCTATGAGCCCTTCCTGAGTGCCTTATGGGTAAAACTCAGTACATGAGGCATACAAATGTAGATTTGGAAGAATACCAGTGCATCATTAGAGGGTAATCACGTATATCTTGAGACGTGTGTATTTGGGGAAGCAAAGTTCTCTAGGAACCACAGAGAAAGATCTTTTTGACCTTAAAAAGATCAGGACCCCATTTCACTGGGCTGTCTTACCTCAACTGAATGATTCTAGCTGGCATGTTGAACTGGTATTATACAACCCTCCTCCTGAGATTCAGGAGCTCTGGTTAATATTTTCTAAGGCTTTTTGACTTTATTTCAGATTAATTTCTCTGTGTCAGTCAATAAGCATTTATTAATCACCTTTTGTGTGTCAGACATGGTGCTGAACCCTGGGGATACAAAGAAAGACACAACACTAACCTGACAACACAATTCAGAAGAAAGAGGTCTAGGTGGTAAGGAGCTCTCAGGACAAGAACCAGCTTCTCTGCTGAAATGCTTTGTGATGTTAATAATTTGCTCTACCTCTCTGAGCCCTGATTTCTCCAGATATAAGAAGGGGAGCATCCTCACTATCCAACAGTGAATAGCATGAGTTCTACTTCTGTAGAGGGCAATTCGTGTCATCCTTCTGAGCCTGTTTCTTCATCCATAAAATTGCCATAATTAATGTTAATAATGATTATAACAATGCACTAACTACTAAATGCAGGTATTGTGAGAAAACTATAAGCCATAATGAATCATATGAATATGAACTATTATAATTTTTGCATTTAATTTTTATTTTTTCTGAATTATATATTTAAAATTTTTTTAAACATGTTTTTTAAGATTTTGAGTTTCATATTCTCTCCCTCCCGTTCTCCCCCACTCCCTGAAAAGGTGAGCAGTTTTATACAGATTAAATGTGTGCCGTTATGCAAAATAGTTCCACATTAGACATGTTGCAAAAGAAAATACAAACCAGAAATGAAAACAAAGATAATAAAGTTTAAAAAGAGTATGCTTCTCAGTCTGTCCTCAGACTCCATCAGTTACTTCTGTGGAGGTGGATAGTATTTTTCATCATGAATCCTTTGGAATTATCTTTGATCATTATATTGCTGATAAGAGCAAAGTCATTCCCAGTTGATTATCTTACTTATATTGCTATTACTTTGTACAATGTTTTTCTGGTTCTGCTCATTTCATTTTGCATCACTTCATATAAGTCTTCCTGAGGTTTTCTGAAAGCATCCTGCTTATCATTTCTTACAGCACAATAGTATTCCCATATACCGTGACTTGTTAAGCCATTCTGCAGTTGATGGACGTCCTCTCAATTTCTAATTCTTTGCCATCACAAAAAGAGCTGCTCTAAATATTTTTGTATATACCTTGTCCATTTTGTTTGATCTCTTTAGGATACAGACTTAGTATTTTTGGATCAAAGGGATAAACTGTTGTTCAGTCATTTTTAGTTGTTTCTGACTCTTAATGACTCCATTTGGGGTTTTTCTTGGCAAAGATTCTGGACTGATTTGCCATTTCCTTCTCTAGCGCATTTAATAGATGAGGAAACTAAGGCAAGCAAGGTTAAGTGATTTTCCCAGAGTTACATAGCTAGTAAGTGTCTGAGGCCAGATTTGAACTCAGGAAGATAAATCTTCCTGACTCCAGGTCTGGCACTGAGCCATCAAGGAGTCCAATAAACCCTCACAAGGGAGGGGATATTCAAAATGAACTTTCATTTAATCCACAAGCATTTATTAAGTACCTAATATGTGCCAAGCACTGTGATAGGCTGCTCTTTGGAAATTATCTCCCAGTTTTGAGGTTCTACCCCGGTAACAGCAGATTTAAGATGAATAGAACTCAACCATGGCCATGTGTCCCATACTCAAGCAATCAAAGCCCCTGGCCATTCTCTGGCTCCAGTGCTCCCCACCATCATCCACCACAAGCGCTAGTGTCCCACACTACCTGACCAATATTTTGCTTATTTTTCAAACTTAAGACATCCTCCAGTCACATCTATGTACGGCCTAGAGCATAAGAAACAAAAACAGATAACTTTAGAGGCTCATTTGCCAATTGTCAGTCATCTGTTGGCAACAGAGTTATTTGTCTGTTTCCCCTCCCCAGGTACCTTAAAAATCATTGTGATGGGGGGCAGCTGGGTAGCTCAGTGGATTGAGAGCCAGGCCTAGAGACGGGAGGTCCTAGGTTCAAATCTGGCCTCAGACACTTCCTAGCTGTGTGACCCTGGGCAAGTCACTTGACCCCCATTGCCTACCCTTACCACTCTTCTGCCTTGGAGCCAATACACAGTATTGACTCCAAGACGGAAGGTAAGGGTTTTAAAAAAAAAAAAAAAAAAAAAAAATCATTGTGATGTTTAATTTATTGGGCTTCCTAGCCATCCCTCATGGCTCTCAGGTCTTTACTCCTTCACCAATCCCAAGGGGGCCCAGGTGCTGCTCTGCAGTTCTCATCCATACCTTCCCTAGGTAGAAAGGAAGGCTACCATCACAGAGACAGACATGCTAGGTGAGTTTCTTGGATCTCCTCTGGATCTCTAGCCTAGTTTTTGGAAATGTATGAAGTAGGCTGCAAAGAAGGACAATGCATACTTCTTTTTAACTCCCGCTTCCACCTGATGAATCTTCTAGGAAGGCTTTCTTGCTGTCTGGAATTTTCTGCAGCCCTTCCCCTAGAGAGACAGAAAGATGAATAGGACACAGCCTGAGTCATTATTATGTTCCCTCTTTCACAAAAGATATAAACTGAGACCCAGAATCGTCAGTCACCATCCTGAAGATCACTCAATATGTCAATAGCATAGCCAAATGAGAATGGAGTTTTCCCAGCCCCATGTTCAGCAGGCATCCCTATCCTGTCCATAAGCCTTTTTATCTTTCTATTGTCTTCAGAAAGGAAAGAGCGGTAAGAGCACCAGCTCTGGTGTCAGAAGACAAATTCCAAGCAGTTCTTCAGCCACAGTCAGTCATTTAATAGCTTTGAACCTAAATGTCTTCATTTGTAAAATGGGAAATTATAAATATATATTACCTAGCTCGCATGAAAGTGTTCTGTAAACCTAAAAGCATTCTATAAATGCCATTTACAATTATTTCCCCTTCAACCCAACACGCTTTGAGCACTTCTTCCCCCCTCCAGTCTTTGGCCTGGATCACCCATTTTCCCCCCTACAGCTGTTTCTACTTTATCATCTTTTTAATGGACCCCAGCTGTGACTTCATCAGCTTCCCAGGAGCCTTCCAAGCCCCAGGAGCTGAGGTTTCCTCAGTAGTAGGGACAATAGGTGACAGGAGGTAGAGTAGAGAAGTAAACCAGGGAGTGAGGAATGAATGGTGGTAGTGGAGATGGACCTGGTTAGACCCAAGCTACTTCATTCTACCTGCTGAGTTAATGGAGTTATTTTAGATTTTGTGCATGCGTGCATGCGTGCATGCGTGTGTGTGTGTGTGTGTGTGTGATGGGGATGTTCATGCATGAGTTCTTTTTTTATTTAATTGTATTGATTAAGAAAAATTTTCCATGGTTACACGATTCATGTTCTTTCCATCCCTTTCATACATGAGTTCCTGAGGACATAGGTGTATATGTATCCCTTTCTGGGGAGCCTAACTCATCATGGAGTCTGGCTTTCTCCCATTCCCTCTTCTAGTCATATGTTGCTAGCTTGCTAGGGCCCTTATCACAGTCTCAGGGTTGGCAAGCTTCACAGCTCCCTCAGATTTCAGAAAAGGAATGTTAAAAATCTCTTGCGCAAGGAGCCTGACTGTTTCCCAGCCACTTTCCCAGCTCTCACCATCTGCATCAATCTTCTTCAGGGAATGATTTAACCTTCATTTATTCATTAATTTCTTTTTCCCCTTAACTTCATTAGGTAAGATTTATATGGGTGCTGAATTGGAAAGGTCACCTGTCCCCGAGTCCAGAACACACTGTGCCAGCATCTCCTGCTCACAGGCCTCCACTATGATTGGTTCAAGGGAGTAGGGTGATTCAAGGAATGGTCAGAGGAGAAGGGGGCAAGAGAAACCCAGAGACTGTGGCTTCTGGGGAGGGGGGACAAAGATGTTGGGGTAAAGACTTTTGAAATAGGTGTTTTATATTAGTTGTCTTGAAAGGGATTGTGGTAGTGCTAGTCAGTGGTTAGATTAGGCAGCTTCACTTCTGTCCCCATGTAATTAAGAAGAGACAGAGTCAGAGACAGGGAGAGAGGAA
>NC_058133.1:112601990-112670123 GCF_016433145.1 Gracilinanus agilis | reverse complement strand
GAAGGAAGGAAGGAAGGGAGGGAGGAAGGGAGGGAGGGAGGGAGGGAGGGTGAATCTGTTACCTAAGATCAACCAGAACCCTGAAAAGACTCAGAAAAAGATTGATATGCTTCTAGCAGTTATCTCCATACTCCCTTTTGAGCATAACATTCACTATCTTATCCAACACATAGATATTTTGATGGCTTTGCAATCTCATTGATTTGGGTACTCCATCCAAAACTGTCAGTCAAAATTTGTCCATGATTTCTCAGTTTGCTTTGCTTTTCTCCATGTCCTACTCTCAGTGCTCTATTAAGGGATCCACAATGTGGACCTTGCTGAAGCCTCCCTCTAGAACTCCTGGCAAGTCCCAGATTCCAATGAAATATGTATTCTAAACACTGGCTACCCTTGATTCTCAATTCATGATGGCTCACCTTCTTTTCCAGAAATTCATCTCTCTAATGGTATCCTTTATTTAGTCCTTCTACACAATTCATAAAACAATGAAAAATGAAAATTGCTCCAAATCCTAGATTTATAGATTTAGCCCCTCCTCTGCAGCTCTAATTTCTACCTTATCCTACTGTCAGCCTCCATGCTATAGCCCAGGCTGGAAATCATCCCTTCAAATTTAGAGAATTGTCGCAAGGAAATAACCCTTCTCCCTTGGCATGCTAGGAGGAGGAGGAAGCAGTTCACAGCCTCAGGGACATCATGGTACTTGGAACTCATGGAAGAAAGATGTCTTGGTCCATCTTCCCTACACTATCTAGCAACATGCTCACATAGAATACCCCACTGTTGTCTACAAAGTCTTCTTTTATCCTCCCAACCACAAGTATTCTCTCCCTCCTTTGAATTCCAGTAATGTGAATGTGTGTGCCACTCAGCCTCAGATGTTGGGAGTGGAATGGGCTTCCGAGATCAACTAGTGCCACACACACCTGAGTAAGAATTTCCTTTACAATGTAGCCATTAGGAAGTAGCCTGGCTCAAAGACCTCCTGTGGGAAAGTGCCCACGGCTCCTGGTTCTGTCCTTTGGGGCCAAGCAGAGCAAGTCTAAGCTTTCTTCAGCTTGGGATCCTTTCAGATACTTAGACACGGATCCCTTGTCTAATGAAGGTTCTCTTTCTCAGATCAAATACACCCAGTTACATCAATTGAACCTCATTCAGTGGTTATTTGTACCTATGCTATAGTGCCTCAGCTACACTGTAAGCTCTTAAAAGGCGATGGGTGTGTGTGGGGTGCTGATTTGTATTGTATATGTATATGCATGTATGTGTCTATCTCTAGCATATATTTACATATATGCATATACATAGTGAGGAATGAAATGTGAGCTTTTTACTAGGTAGTAGAGAGGCTATACCAGGTACATGTAGATACATTTATATGTTTGTGTACATACATGTATCATGTTTATGTAAATACACATATGCTCACATCATCAAAACAGAAAAAAATGGCCCTGTGTCAGCCACACCTTCATGTTTGAATTAAGTGAGTCCAAAGGGAAAGAAATGGGCTATTTTGTAGAATACATATATGTGTGTACATGTATGTATATATACATGTGTGTCTGTATTATATATACATATATATATATACACATGTGTGACCTCCTTTCCCAAAATCTAATAGAGTTTCTTGTTGAATAAGTAGTTGAATAAATGAATGAAATATTCTGTGTTAAGCTATGAATATTAGTTTTGAATATGATCAGGGAAGATTATAGGAATTGATTTACAGATTGCAGGAATTAATTTTATTTTATAGATTTAGAGGGGCCTCTTGAATACAGCATGCAAATTTATGCCTGCAATGCAAATTAAGAGTATCCCTAGATTAACTGCAAAAATCCTAGTACCTTTACTTTTCCCAGAATCCCATATGCTTTTGCTCCCAGGGACAGCCTGATTTGTTTCACTGGGAGCATAATTGGGAATAGATTGCAAAAGGGCTCCGGGGCCAAGTAAATGGGCTGGACTTTGCTAGATGGAATGCAGACGGACTCGGAGATCTGGATGGCAGGAATCCCAGCAGGGACCAGGGCTCCCAGGCAGTAACCACAGGTCTCAGGGCCAGCTTTGCTATTATGCAGATCATCCCCATATATTATACATTAGTCTGTACTCTCATCATGCATTTATATTTGATTAAATTCTTTGCTCTCTTTAAAAAGTGATTCCCACCCTTTCTGGAGTTGTGACACTATATCATTGCTTGTTTGCTCTTTTAGCACTCACTCTACCTAAAAGAGCTGCCATATTAGCAGTGCTTTCAAATGTAAAATAAAATTAATTTGGTTGGGGGGCTTGGCCAGTATCCCTTGAGATAACTGGCAAGAATGAGAGTATCACTACCCAAGGTAGGAGATTCCTGTGTGTGTGTGTGTGTGTGTGTGTGTATGAGTGAGAGAGAGAGAGAGAGAGAGAGAGAGAGAGAGAGAGAGAGAGACAGAGACAGAGACAGAGACAGAGACAGAGACAGAGACAGAGACAGAGACAGAGACTCATCTGTGTCTTCTGTCTTCTGATTAATTCTAATTCATAGAAGCATAGACTTGCAAAGGTCTTATTGGAAGTAGAACATGTATTCCTTTTATTCCTTTTTTCCCACTTGGTGGAAAGAGTGTGGACCAGGGAAGACGACATACACATTAATGCAAATGACTAAGGAGTATTTCAGTCAAGGTTTTTGAGGCCAATAGCTTTTTAATTTTTTTTTTATCCTTATCTTCTGCCTTAGAATTGATATCAAGAATCATTTCCAAGGCAGAACGGTAAAAGCTAGACCATTGGAGTTAAATGAATTGCTCAGGGTCATACAACTAAGAAGTACCTGGGCCCAAATTTGAACCCAGGACTTTAAGTCTTCAGCCCTGGCACTCTAACCATTGAACTACCTAATTGTCCCTTAAGGAAAATAGCACTTTTGTTCATTTTTTTTCCCCATAGATGTGCCAGACTCTCCTTCTCCTACCACCCCTTTCCAGTTCTGGAATCATGATACTCAGCCTAACTCTTCAGTGATCTTTTACTTGCTCTGAACGCCTCCCTCCTAGAATCAAGAGCTTAGATCAGTGATTCCCAAAGTGGGCGCTACCGCCCCCTGGTGGGTGCTGCAGTGATCCAGGGAGGTGGTGATGGCCACAGGTGCATTTATCTTTCCTATTAATTGCTATTAAAATTAAAAAAAAATTAATTTCCAGGGGGCTAAGTAATATTTTTTTCTGGAAAGGGGGCGATAAGCCAAAAAAGTTTGGGAACCACTGCCTTAGATGCAAGCCCATGTTGGATGGTCACTCAAGGCAACAGCTGCTAACTTTGGGCCATTCTTTACCATGCTGTCTCTACTTTTCCTGTCTCCCTCATTCATTTATTCATTCAAAAGCTGTATATTGAGCACCAATTATGTGAAAGATATTTTGCTAAACAGCCAAGAAGAGGCTTAGCTCCTATCCTCATGAAGCTTTGGAATCTAGACAGGAAATCAACAAGCATTCATTAAGCATTTACTCTATGTTAAACACTGAATTAAACTCTGAGAATATGGAGAAAAGCAAAAATAATTCCTGACTTCAAAGGGCTTACATTCTAACACAGTAAACAATATGTAAGTAGTTAGATATATTCAAGATACATATAAAGTGGAGAGAAGAAGGTTTAAAGAAGAAGGTTCTAGACATTGAGGGAACCAAGAAAAACATACTGTAGCAGGTGGCATTTGAATTGTCTTAAAAATCTCATATAAGGAAAATGACATGCACCAATGATAATTTCATATGGAAGAAGAGAACTTTATAAGAGAATAAATTGTTCTGTGATCAGACAAGGAAAAATTCATATCTGGCTGGGGAAATCAAGGAGGGCTTCATGAGCAAACATGATTTGAATTGGGTCTTGAAGAAAGTTGAAAGGCAAAATGGCATATATATATATGGGATAGCAGAGAGACACATTCCAGGAGTATTTTTGGAAAGTTCGAGAAGCACAGAGAGAGCATATCACATATAGTATGGCCCTGACCAATAACCTTACACATAATGTCCTTAATATAACCAAACCCCATCCTAATTTCTAGAAATAAATCCTGATGTCACTTTGTTGAACCAGGTCATTCAAGTTTCCAATCCTCTTTTCCCTATAATTGGTGGAAAGAGTAAGTAGCCTGCTAGGGATCAGAGCTTTAATACCCAGGTCATTATAATTGGCCAAAAATGATTGCAGGGAAGGTCAGGGTGGATCAGTGATCACATGGTAACACCTACCCACAGTTTCTCCTGTCCACCAGGCAAGGCAGGTAGGTGGTGCAGTGGATAATGCACTTGTCACAGAATCAAAAAGACCTGAGTCTAAACCTAGCCTCAGACACTTCTTAGCTGCGTGTTTCTGGATAAGTCTCTTAACCTCCATTTGTCTTAGTTTCTTCATCTATAAAATAAGGATAATAATAGCAACCATTCCTCAGGGTTGTTTTTAAGTTTGAATGAGAGGATTTGTAAAATACTTAGCACAGTGTCTGGCACATAATAAATACTATATAATTGCTTGTTTCATTCCTTTCTTTCTTTCTTTCTTTCTTTCTTTCTTTCTTTCTTTCTTTCTTTCTTTCTTTCTTTCTTTCCTTCTTTCTTTCTTTCTTCCTTCATTTCTTTCTCTTTCTTTCTTCCCTCCTTCTTTCCTTCTTTCTCTTCTTTCTTTCTTCCCTCCTTCCTTCCTTCTTTTCTTTCTTTCTTTCTTTCTTCATTCCTTCACTCCTTCTTTCTCTTTCTTTCTTTCTTCCCTCCTTCCTTCCTTCCTTCTTTCCTTCCTTCCTTCCTTCTTTCCTTCCTTTCTTTCTTAAGTGGAATGCCAGTTAGAAAGCTTTGGGAGGTTCTAGGAAAGAAGGTAATGAGGGCATGACGTAGGAAAAAGAAAGCAGGATGCTGATGTGAAAATTACTTTTGGAAGGAGAATGAATAAGACCTGGGACTTATTGAAAGTGGCATGCAAAACAGAGAGAATCAAAGAGGAAACCAACATGGTACAATGAATTTGGAGTCAGAGATCCTGGGGTCAAACTCTAACTCTTCTATTTATTATTATTTTTCACCTTGAAAAAGTCTTGTTACTTTGCTGGGCCTCAATTTCCTTATCTGTAGAAAGGGTGGATTATACTCTATGTCCTTTATAGTCCCTTCCAATTCTTTTTTTTTAACCCTTATCTTCCATCTTAGAATCAATACTATGTATTGGGTCCAAGGCAGAAGATCAGTAAGGACTAGGCAATGGAGGTTAAATGACCTGCCCAGGGTCACACAGCTGGGAAGTGTCTGAGGCCAGATTTGAACCTAGGACCTCCTATCTCTAGGTCTGACTCTCAATCCACTGAGCCACTCAGCTGCCCCCTCCTTCCAGTTCTAAATATATCATAATACACCCTCAAGGAGTAGGGAGGAGAGTGTGGCAGTGTAGAAAATGGCAGGGCTGAAGAACCATGGCACCAGGGAATTCAGGAAAGAGTGACTAAGCTCCTCTCAGGCATGATCTTTTGGGATCACTCTATTTGGAGGTGGAGCAGCAGCATTGGCAATGTACAAAGAAATGTTAATATAATTTAATTTGAAGAGAACCTGGAAACTAACTGGAATTTTCAAGAAAGGCTCCAGGTAAAGTGATATCTGAACTGATTTTTGAAGGAAAATAAGGATTCAAGTAGAAGAAATAAGAAAGGATTCTGTTCCAAGTAAGGATGATAGCTTATGTATAAATTCACAGAAACAAGATCCATTGGAATGAAGGAGATTGAGGCTGAGGGTGAAGTACTAGAATGAGGTGGGGAGAGATAAAGCCCAGGATACAATCATATGGGAACACTCATACTTAGGGGGTGGGAAACAGATACTGAATTAGCAGTGAACACTGAGAAGCGTCAGTTGGAAAGGTAGGGGGGAAAAACCAGAAAGGAGAGAGTAGATTTAGGCAGTCAGTCAATAAACATTTATCAAGTGCCTACTGTGCAACCACAAAACCTTGAAAGGAGAGAATATCCAGAAAGAAGGAAGGAGTCAGCAATGTTATGTAGATGTCAAAAGATATGTGGAGGTCAAATACAATTTTGAGTAAGGAAAAGCCATTGGATTTCGAAGAGATCCCTGGTGACCTTTGAGAGAGTGGCTTCAAGTAGTGTGCTAGGATCAGAAACCAGATGATAGAGGGTTAAAAAATGAATGGATAGAAATGGAGGCTGGGAACGCAAATGACTGAGTTTGGCAATGAAAGAAAAGAAAAATATAGAGCAGCAACTTGGAGGAATAGTAGAGTCAATTGAAAGTTTCTTTAAAGATGAAGACTAAGGGAGTATGTGGGTAGGCAATAGGAAAGGAGCCAGTAGATAGGGAAAGACTGAAGATGACATGGTGGGAATCATCAATGGAGTCAGTTCTCAGAAGAGTCAGAATGGATGGAATCCAGAGTACCAATAGAAGGGTTGGCCTTGGCAAGAGAGGGGCCACTTCTCCCTCAGAGAGAAATAAAGTACATGTACAGGGGAGAGGAATTAAGGAGGGGAATTTTTGATAAGAGGAAAGGAAGAAATAAGGGAGCTCACAACTAATGGTCTAGATTTCCTCCATAAAGAAAGAAGTGAGAGAAATTAGGGTGAAGATGTTGAAGGAGAAAGTAGTTTCTGGAAACCACCATAGGAAGCCTGATAGAATCAATCAAGGAAGAATAAAAGGATTGCCCCCACAGCAATGAGGGCCCTAGTGAGTCTGGATAATATGAAGTCACCACAGCTGGGCAACTTCCTTCGGCAGCTTTAAGCAGTCTTGGAAGTAAGAGCAAGGAAAGCAAATGGTGAGTATGAGCCAAAGTTGAGGAATGCAAGGACCTTTATTACATAAGGCAAGGAAACAAGGGATTTAAAGGTAGAAGAAGGCAGGGTATAGTGGGATTGGTTAACATCACAGTCATCATGCAAGAGAGAAAAGTGAGATCAGAGCAGGAGTTAAATAAGCTGGGAAGAAGCAAGGAAGAGTAGAAGGACTGGAAGACAAAGGGAAGAAGAATAATATGTTTAAGAGAATGAAGCAAAGAGAAAATTAGAAGGTGATTTTGATCAGAGAAGGCAATCTGGGAATCCAGAGCCTTGGAAATGACATGGTTTTACATAGTTGTTATGTCTAAGGTACAACCACTGCTGGAGAAGATGAAATGGAGAAAAAATACAAGTCATTGGGAATTGAGGAAGATGTTAAAATGAGGAGGCCAGGGTGTTTAAAGAGCCTCAGTATGCTGAGATCTTCAAATATAAGGACAAGGTTTGGGGTGGAGAGAAAGACTATGAGTCTGGTATTGACCTCCTTGGGCAAAAAAATACAGAAGGTGAAGGTTTGACTGTTATAGCAACAAGGATCTAGAGAGTCTGATATAAAAAAAGCCATCCTTTCTTTTTTTTTTACCTGTTCTTTCCCACCTCTTTTGTTCTTTCTTTTTCTTTTTTCCCTTCTCCACCTACTGAACCTGCTTGTGGCTTTGAACGCTAGCCCCATGAGTGACTCTGCGTAATGAGTTTAGTGACTTCCTCCATAAGATCATGGGAATGAGAAGCCCAACAACAGGAAAGAAAAAAAGGGGGGGAAATAACTTTAAATATGATATTGGGCTTCATTATTTATTGATGAATTATAATAGCAGTAATTTGATGGGGTCCATAATGGCTATATCCAGGATCTCATCTGTTGGTCTAATATTTATGGCCATTTATGGGTGATATTTGTGTGCTCTTCCATTCATTATGGTTTTCATTAAGACTCTAATCCCATTTAGAAGTCTGTTTATCATTTTTAATTCCTCTCTTTAATCTTAGGCAGCCTTAATCCTTCTTCTCATAGCCAGACTAAGACAACTTCAGATGGGCTTTGACTCCATGTATGCGTGACGCATCCATACAGTATAATTTTCTTTCCAGAAAAGAAAGTCTTTGAGAACATGTTCACATGAAGTCATAGGAAGGGACCTGAGGAATTAGCTAGGCCACGCCTCATTTTACAGATGAAGAAACTGAGGACCAAAGAAATCAGATGACTTTCCTCAAGGCGATGCAAGTAGTAGAAAGCAGAGTCAAATTTTGAACCCAGGTCATCTACTTTCAAATCCAATGCTCTTTTTAAAAAAAAAATTATTGATATATTTCATCTTTACATTCACTTCTCACCTTTATCCCCCCAATACTAAATCTTCTCTTATGACAAAAAAATTAATATCTGATAGAGAGACCATGACTGCCAATATATACAGTATTCTGTCCCAGCACCTCTGCCTTGAGAGAGTCTGTGCTTCACCATCTCTTTTCTGTGGCCTTTTTGAGTTTTTCTTCCTTCCTTTCTTCCTTCCTTCCTTCCTTTCTTTCTTTCCTTCTCTCTTTCTTTCTCTCTTTCTCTGTTTCTTTCTCTTTCTTTCTTTCTTTCTTTCTTTCTTTCTTTCTTTCTTTCTTTCTTCCTTCCTTTCTTTCTTTCTTTCTTTCTTTCTTTCTTTCTTCCTTCCTTCCTTCCTTCCTTCCTTCCTTCCTTCCTTCCTTCCTTCTTTCCTTCCTTCCTTTCCTTCTTTCCCCTTACCTTCTTCTAAGGCAGAACTCTGGTAAGAGCTAGGCAATTGGGGTTAAGTGACTTGCCCAGGGTCACACAGCTAGGAAGTATCTGAGGCCACATTTCAACCTAGGCCCTCCCATCTCCAGGTATGGCTCTCTATCCACTGAGTCACCTAGCTGCCCTCCTTCACTGAGTTTTCAATTACCCAGAGTTCAACTTTCTTTTAGTGATATCATTTATATCAGTGTAGTCACTGTGTATGTTTTATGTTTTTCCCTTGGTTTTGTTCATTTCAATCTATACCAATTTATACAAATATTCCCATTTTCTCTGAATTTTTATATTTGTCATTTCTTACTATATAATGTTATATCATTACATTCATATGCCATGGTTTTTTCTTTTTTTTATATACAACCTAAGGATAATGAAATAAAGCAAATCCATACATTTGCCATGTTCAAAAAGGCATGTCTAATTCTACATCTTTGAGTCTGTCACCCTTCTTTCAGGAGGTGAACAGCATACTTCTTTACCAGTCATTTCTATATAAATTACTCTGCATCAATTTATAAAAATCTTTCCAGAATTCTTTGAAATAGCCCCTTTTGTCATTTCTTATGCACATTAATATTCCATCATATTTATATACCAGCATTTGTATAGCCATTTTCCCTAATCTTTTTTCCTAAGTCTTTGCTCTAATAATAAGTGTTATTGACAATATTTTTTGATATATATGTCTTTTCCTTATTTCTTTGACCTCTTCCAGGTATACACCTACTAGTGGTATCACTGGATCAAAGGAGATTCACAATTTAGTGATTTTAGGGGTATAGCTTCAAATTACTTTCCTAAAGCAATTCATAGCTCCACCAACAGTATATCGCCATACCTGTCTTCCCACAATTTCTCCAACAATCGTCATTTTCTATTTTTCTTATCTTTTTCAAAATGATGAGTTCTGGGTAGAACTCAGATATGTTTTAATTTGCATTTTTCTAATTTCTAGTGGTTTGGGGCATTTTTTCATATGGCTATTAATCAGATTTCTTTCTTTGAGAACTGCCTATTCACTTCCTTTAAATATTGATTAGGAACTGTTGTCATTCTTACATGTTTGAATCAGGTCCAGATAGATCAATAAATAGATCATTTGAATGTGTATATAGTTATATATGTATATACTGAATATAAGATTTTTTCTAAGTTGTTTCTAATTTTCACTATATTCTTTTTGTTTGTGCAAAACCTTTTCAATTTAATGTAATCAACTATCTCCTTCTGTGATCCCCTCTGTCAGCTGTTTGGTCATGAATTCTTCCCCTATTCATGATTATAAAAGATATTTTCTTCTTTCTTCCTCTGATTTGTTTATAATGAAACATCTTATTTCTAGGTCTTATATCCATTTGGAACTTATTATAATATATATTATGAGATCTTAGTCTACACCTAATTTCTACCGGGTTTTTTGCAAGTTTTCCTAGTAGTTTATCAAATATTGTGTCCTTACCCCAAATAGTGCCAACTTTGGGATTATTAAGCACTGTGTTATTAAGCTAATTTCTTTCTGTGCATTATATTCATGATCCATTCCATTTATCAAATTTTCTATTTCGTTTGGCAAGTTCAAAATAGTTTTGATCTTGTGTTGAAGTGTTAGAGTACAATTTGTGATATGGACTGCTTTGTTCCCTTCCTTCCCACTTTTTTCATTATTTTCCTTGAGAATTAAGACCTTTTGATCTTCCAAATAGAATTTCTTATTTCTTTTTAGCTTTCTATGTAATCCTTTGGTAGTTTTATTGGAATGGAACTGAAAAAGTAAATTAATTTAGATAGTATTTTATTTTTCTTATTTAGATTTAGATTTATTTCTGTAGAATGTTTTGTAGTTTTATTCATGTAGTTCCTGTTTGAATCTCTGTAAGCTGAATTTTATATCTTTTATATATTCTATAATTTTCTGGAAATGAATTTCTTTTTTTCTCTCTTCCTGGTGGATTTTGTTGGTAATAATTGGAAAGGTTCATGATTTATGTGGGTTTGTATTATAGCCTGATATTTGTTGAAGTTATTAAATATTCCAATAAATTTTGGATAACTTTCTAGGGTCCTCTATATAAATCATCATTTCATCTATAAAAGTAATAATATTGTTTCTATTTTGCCTATGCTTATTCCTTTAATTTCTTTTTCTTATCTTATTGTGATACGTAGTATTTCTAACACTATGTTAAATAATTATAGTAGTAATAGATATCCTTGCTTTACCCCTGATGTTACAAGAGATACATCTAGTCTGTCTCCATTGCATGTAATGTCTTTTGATTAAGGAAAGATGCATTTATTCTTCTGCTTCTTAGCATTTAACAGAAACGGGTATTGTATTTTTTCCGAAACTTTTGCTGCATCTGTGGATATGATCACATAATTTTTATATCTTTGATATTAATATGGCCTATTCAGTTTCATTTTTCCTAACATTGACCCAATCCAGTGTTCTTTCCACTAGTTTGTATACCTCTCTGAAAAACAGATGGTACTCTCCCCTTTTTAAAATTATCTTGTAAAATATCCCCTCTTTGTGACTCTAAGTGAGGCAGGGAGAGAAATGGAAGCAGGGTAAAATCATAGCATAAAAGGAATAAATAGCTCTTGGAGACTGCTCCGTTTCTCTGGGCTCAACTGGATCAGATTTAAGCAAGTCAGACACCATGATCAACTGGCAACTCTAAGGGAGACTATCAGATATAATCAAATTTCCCTGAGCTGGAGTGTTATTCTCCATGTTTTAAAGCTAGGAAGGGGATCTTCTGAGAACCCCACAATCACTCCAAAGGGGCCACCTAACGGATAACTTGAGGGCTTTCTCCCTCCCCTACAGTATATTTTTGGAATGAAGAATACTAGACTAAGTGTCAGGAGTCTTGGGTTTGAGTCTTAGCCACACTTCTTTTACCTGTGTTACCTGGACAAATTCCTTAGCATTTCTAAGTCTTAGTCTTCTCAACTCTAAAATGCAAAGTCTGACATATGCTTTGCCTCCTCTACAGAGTTATCACAAATAGAAAAAAAAACATTTAGTCTGTATTATTATAGAATTGTTACCACTATACAGTATACCCAAGCATACTGTATATTGATAAAAATCACAAATCTGACCCTACCTCCCCCTCTCCAAAAAAAAAAATCCCCATAGTAGAGGGAATAGGGTGGCAGACTTGGAGCCAGAAATGTCAGGGGTTCAAATTCCATGTTAGACATTACCTATGTGACCTTGGATGAATCACTGAATAAACCACTCTGTGCCTCAGTTTCTTCATCTATTAAAATATGGCAGTTGGACTCAGTGGCCTTGAAGGTATTTTCCAATTCTAAATCTGTTATCCTATATAGAGTCCTGTGAAGTGCCTCTCCTGGCATCTAGTACAGGATGATTACAGAGCTGGTTCTAAATCAGTGCTGTTAACTAACTGCCCTTGGGTCTTAGCCATGAGTTACAAGTTCAGGGACAGGGTAGAGGCAGTAATCTCACTCTGCGTTGTACCTCTCTTCCACTCTCTGTGCCATCTCAGCTAAGAATCTCCCAAAAAGAAGCATATGAGTTGGGGGAATCACAAAAGATTTTGGGCACCTGTCGTCTTCCTCAAAGTCCTAGGATCCTGCTCAAGGAGAACTCAACCAGTTCCAGCCTTCTCTCCCTACAGTGACTAGGTTCTGAACAGGAAAATGAGGCTCCTTATTCTTCCCCAAAGTCACTTTTCAGCATTTATTTAGTCGATTCTGGATTGGCTTTTTCTAATGCTCACTGGCATGAAACTGAGACTCTTCTTGGGATGGGTAAAGGGAGATCCTGTGTTATGACATTATGATCTGTGAGAATGTGACTTGGATATTGTCTCGTGCAAATATGGAGTCAGAGGTGAAAGGGAAATAGCATGTTTGTCCTATGTTGGCAAAGCAAAGTTCTTCCCATTCTCCCCCCACCCCCACCCCAGGTGTCAGAGTCTTCCCCTCCAGGCACCTTGCTCACTTCCCTCAGCTAGTACTCAGCACAGACCCTGCACATAATGTGCATACCTGTGAACAATAAGGATGATCCATTGTTCTATTAGTTTTACAGTCATCTTTTATTTTTACAAAACACACATGTGCACAGACTCATACATTCGTGCATCATACATATGTATGCAATACAACTATAGAGATAATATAATAGATGCCTCTTCTCATGTATGACTGCATATATGTGTAGTCCCATGCATGCATGGAACATGCAGAAACATGTTACACACATATACACATATATGTCTGTACATTTGCATGGATAGTCTTAGGTCTAATACTAACAATTTTTTTAACCCTTACCTTCCACCTTAGAATCAATACTGTGTATTAGTTCCAAGGCAGAAAGAGTGGTAAGAGTTAAGTGACTTGTCCAGGATCACAGAGCTAGGAAGTTGTCTGAGGTCAGATTTGAACCCAGGACCTCTCGTCTCTGTGCCTGGATCTCTCAATCCATGGAGCCACTTGACTGCCCCTTGATGCACTTTTTATACATGTATACAAATGTACAACCCATGATATATGGACAGAAGTACATAGGTCTTACAATGAATACATGCACAGTGATCCCCAAACACATATGTCTGCATTGTCGGGCAGATATATGTATACCCACATACACGTAGTCTCAAACTCATTCCAAAAGAAAGCATTCAGGTGGTCAGTAAATAGCACTCTTGATGCTCTGTCCCCACATGCCCTGCCATGATAATGCATCACCCGTGGTGCGTGGTGAGATGGAGCCAGATTATGCTCAGGTGGTTAAAAGTCCAGGTCTAATTAGAGTTCCAGGGAATCAAGCCATTGTATTATTAATGATTCTCCGGCAATGTTCTGATTAAAACAGCAATTTTAATAAGCACGGCTCGATGCTAAGTGTTCACTGAGCACCTAATTACATCAGTTATAACTCTAAAATTATTTAAAATCCCCCCATTTTTTTTCAGCAAGCCCTGCATGCACCAAGTAAAATAGGGACTCAGAAAGAACTGGGTGATTATTTGCTCTAATTAATTTCCTAAGCACCTGTTTATTAAAAAAAGAAAAAAACACTTTTATTCTACCTTCATCACACACGCAACACATATACACATACACACCCCCTTTGTGGTATCATCACTTCGATGACATCAATTATGGGAAGCAATAAAGTAAGGGCGGATGAAAGTTTGTTGTTTAGGACTGATTCTCCCTGGAAAGGTCAAGGAATTTGTTCTAATCCCTGGGGCCGAGTGGGAAATAAGATACCCTCCACCCAGCACCCTAGCATCAGACACCTACAATTAGAGGGCCGTCCTAGCCCAAATGGTCCAACCTCCTCATTGTACAGATGAGAAAATGAAATCCAGAGATATTAAGTAGCCTGTCCATAGTCACATAGTCAGAGGTGGGTCTTGAACCCTGGTCCTTTGACTTCCAATGTCATTGCTTTTTTCCTTTGAATCAGAGACAGATAGACAGAAAGAGAAAGAGAGCAACAAAGTAGGTTCTTATGAAATTGGTTCTTTTGTGACAGCTTTCCCTGAAGGGCAGATGTAGACAGATCTGGAGTCTGTCATGCCTGCAGTCCTTAAACTTTTTTGGCAAAGAGTAAAACCTCAGAAACCACCATGAATCATAGAAAGAAATGCATTACTTTTGGTGAGGAATTCATTGAATTTTTGTCTTTATTTAAAAGCATCCTTAGCACTATTAATATTATGAAGTTATTAGTTTTTGTCAGAAAGAGTTAAAAGCAATGATGTTATTAGAAGATCCACCTGCTGGCTGCCTATCTGTCCTCCTGCCTAAGTCTCTAAGACTTGGTAATGGAATCATTTCTATCCTGATGAACAGCACTATGAGATCCAGGAAACATTTCTCAAGAAGACAGTTCTCTTGACCCAAAAATTCTTCCTTTGTGCTTAGCATAGGTTTTCTTTACAGTTGTTATTAGCCCACATCTGGGATTCAACATAAGAGGGAAATGACAGCACCACAAACACTACTATAAAAAGTCATTTTTTCCCAGAAGAAATTAAACTTGCCAATACACTTATACCCCTAAGTCTCTCTTGGTCTCTTCGAATATTTTTGTCTCTCTATCTCTCTGTCTCTGTCACTCTCCTTTTCTCTGTCTCTCTTTGCCTATCTATAGCTCCCTTTCTGTTGGTCTCTTTTTCTCATTCTGTCTTTGTCCTTCTCTTTCTCTATTTCACTCTCTTTCTCTGTCTTTGTCTCTGTCTATTGCTCTTTTTCTATCTGTCTCTTCCCTTGTCTCTGTCCCTCTCTTTCTCTCTGTCAGTCTCTCTTTCTCTGTCTCTGTCACTCTTTCTGTTTCTTTGTCCATCTCTGTGTCTGTTTTGTCTGTCTGTCTCACAAACACACAGAGCATCTTGTTTTGGGAAATGAGGAACTGTAAGAAACTCTTCTAATGGAGCTAGGCTCTCACCTTACACAGAAATATCAGGGAAGGATATTTTCAGAGCAGCTAAGGGTTTAGCAGTCCAAAGGAGCTCAAACTTCTAATGCTTAGAAACAGAAGACTGAAGGGCAGCTGGAGGGAACCGCTCTGCAGTGATCTTTTAAAACCAGGCAGCCTTTTTGAAAATCTTGTTTTTTACAACATGAGGCTCTGACATCTCTTCTTTATGCAGAAATACCTCCCTCTCTGCACTCTCCCCCTCAACCCACGCTCCTTGGACCAGAAGATACTAACTTCTCCAGATTCTGAGGCTCTTCTCTGTTGGGACAGACGTTGCTTAGGGCAGATGGCTTAATGCAAGGTCATGTCTATAAGTATGGTTTGAGAGAGGGACTTCAGTGAGGAAGGCCCAGAGACTCTTGGCTCTAGCCTTCTCTGTTGCTGTTTGAGATCCTCTACAAGTCCTGGAGCTCCCCATAGCAGGATAAGTTTTAGGATGGAAGAGGCAGGTCCTCTATACCTCATACCAGTAAAAAATTTTCCAGAGAAGGAAATAGCCAACCCCTCTAGTATCTTTGCCAAGTAAATCCCAATGGGAACGTGAAGAGTCAGACATGACTGAAAAAGATGAATGACACAGAATACCTATTAATATCTATCCAAGTAAACACTTAGATGTAGATTGTAGACCAGTGATTCCCAAACTTTTTTGGCCTACCGCCCCCTTTGCAGAAAAAATATTACTTAGGGCCCCTGGAAATTATTTTATTTAATTTAATAGCAATTAATAGGAAGATAAATGCCATCACCGTCTCCCTGGATCGCTGCAGCACCCACCGGGGGGGTGGCACCCACTTTGGGAATCACTGTTATAGACAATCTTTTTACTCAAAGGTCAATAGATTCTCTCTTAAGAAACAAAGGAACTGGGGAAAGGAAGAATACCAGAAAACAGAAACTAGGTGGTAATATTCCCAGAAACCTTTGCTATACTCTCTGCCTAGTAGCTTGGAAAACCCACCAACCCAAGAAAAACTCTCCTATTGTCCCAGGAGTAATCCCTAAAGCTATCATTTCGCAGGACACCATACTCCTTCCAGCCTCCTGAATATGTTATAGAACTAATAACAATAATAACAGCTTGAATTTATTTAGTGCTTCAAGGTTGGCAAGGCTTTTTACATACATTATAAGCATTATCTCATTTGATTCTCCCTGACAACCCTGGGAAGTAGGTGTTACTGATATTTCCCCCTCACAGATGAAGAAATAGAGGCTCAGAAAGGTTAGACCATGTGCCCAAGGGCAATAATATTCTTCTGGTCCTTAGCCAGCCTCTGTCCCTACTGAGTCATCACCGAAGCATACTTGAGGACATTGACCCCTGATATTTTGTTAGGAAAGTGGGATAAAGTGAAGTTCTGAGCCACTCTCCAGTTAGCTAGACCAAATGGTGGAGAACAGTCCCTGTATTCTCTATCCAACTGCATGAGTTAGCAGGAGTGGGAGGAGTGGTCCAATTTTTAGGCTAGTAAGATAATTTTAAGCACCAGGAGGGTATACAGAAGTGGGGTGCCTGTTTATGTAGGGATTATTCTCTTGTTTTATGCCTTTCCATTCTATTCAAAAAGAACTTTATCCCCTGCCCTGGCATAGGAGAAGCTAAATCACCCCCTATAGATAAGTTTTATGGGTTTCTTTTACCATATATGCTCACACGAGGAATAGAGGAGACTGAGCTGTCCCTATTGTTTCATGGGACCCAGCAGGTTCTTCCATCTCCAAATCCCTCCTAGCCCCCATCTCCAGTCCCATTTGCTCTCCCTGAGTAATTTCATTGTTGTCATGGAGACAACATAGTATCAGCATCTCTGCTCTTTTTGTCTGTTTATCCTTCCAAAAAGCACAGCTATGCCGAGTCCTGCTGCCACATCAACATTGTAGGAAGACAAGCCATGCCTTCTCTTCTCAGACAGTAAATGGGGATGCATTTGGAAGACCGATTTTACCCAGTTTGCCTTCTCACCTTGCCCCCCCCCTCTCTTTGTACCCTTTCCTTATATCTTTTTTAGCTGCCTCTTTAAAGGAATGCTCTTCATTTGATATCTCTTAACTAAGCAGACTAAGTCTCAGGCTTTCTTTCAAGTGGGGTGATAGATATTTCATTAGTTAATTTATATCCACATGTTTCTTACAATGGATACAAAGCATTTTACCATTTATATCAAAACATCCTAATGTCGTTTTATGGCATTCTGGATTTAATTGGCAAGATCTGAGTTCAAATCCTGCCTCTAAGCCTTGCAAACTGCATGACTGTGGACAAGTCATTTGATCTCTCTGCGCCTCAGTTTCTTTATCTGTAAAATGGCAATAATAGAACCTATATCTAATTCACAGGATCATTGTAAGGTCCCAACCACGATTTAGGGAAAGCACTTTGTAACCTTAAAGCTTCTAGAAATGTAATGTATTTTAATTACCGTTCAGTGATTTGCTCAAGGTCATACAACATATCAGTGGCAATCAAGATTAAACCTTGGGCATCCTGACTCTTTCCATCAAACTATATTATAGCACGTCTCCCCTAGCTCCTCATTGCCACCTTAAGGGAGATTATACACATATTCAGGCTGAAAGTAGGATTCAGGGAAGGTCATTTCTCTGACCCTCATCCCAAGGTGGAATTTCTCCTGGCTAGTAACAGCAGCTTCTTCCCCCCTTTGACCTCTCCCCTCTTTGGTTCCTCTGGGACCCTGTGCTGGGTTTTTATGAATGAAGGGGGAAAACCTCATTGAAAAGTTCATCAACTTTGGGTTTCTCCTCTCCAAGTGATAGATAGCTTTAATTACGCAGAATTACTCAGCAACTCAGCTCTGCTCCCCTAAGTCATTAAAAATAGATTTTCTCTTTGAACTCCACTCTACCCCTCTGGTCTCTAGGTAGTCCATAGTTCTTAGGGGACAGCCTCAGGGTCACCTCCTGGTCAGAAAGGTTGGCTATTGTGTTAGTAGCAATCAGAGACTCTAGAAATTTTAGCTTCCTTTTTTTGGGGGGAGAGTAGGGGACCAGTTGTTCCTCCTCCTCCTCTTAATGGGATTGCTTACTTTGTGTTCACAGCTCTAGGGGCTGCAGAGGGCTATGCTGGTGTTTACAATAAGGATTTAAGGGGATCTGGACAAGTTACTATTGATTTTTAAAGGCATAGATCCAATCCAGGAAAAAAAACAATAATGAGTCTTTCACATTAATTACAGGGAAATCGGTTCCTGCTTAGGAGTGTAAAAATCCCAAAACAAGATATAGTTTGAAGTTACCCAGCACAATGGAGCCAGGATGCCCCATAGCCTAAGGAAAAGGCTCCTTTTATACTTTCCTCTGGAAGGCTAGAGCAAGTGGGTGACTGCCTCTCCTTCAATGACAAAGTATGGAAAACAAAGAGTCAAGATTGGCTTACTCTCCCAATGCCTCCTATTGCCATTACCCTTTAAACAGAACTTAATCTTTGGGGATGTTATAAACCCCGCTGATAGTCTGATGAAGCCAATGGACTCTTTGGAATGATGTTTTTAAATAACTGGAAGAAATGCTAGATTTTAATTAGAACTTAGTGAAAGTCAAAATGTCCTGGTTTTTTTTTTTTACCTCATCCATATTTAAGGACGCATTGAAATTATCCACAGAATGCCTCAAAAGTTAAGAAGCCCTTATTTAGAGGATTCCGAGAAAGAATTACAGTAGGCTAAAGAGAAATCCAAATGTGAACCAGTAAAATTTTTATTTATTTGGTTTTATTTTGTAGAGACCTATAATTTAAATTGCATAGGGACCTATACCATGATGGAGTGAGTTTGAATTCAGAGCAACTGAGTTCCAATCTCAGCTCTGAAATTTGGTAGCTGTGTAAAAAATTGAGCAAGTCACTCTCTGGATCCCAGTTACCTCATCTCTAAAATGAGAGAGTTTGCACTAAATCCATGTTGGCAAACCTATGGTACACATGGCAAAGCATGCCAGAGGAGGCTGCTCCTCTCCCCCTCTCCATGCATGCCTGAGGACATTTATTACATGAACCATCCCTCTTCCCAGAAACCAAATGAGAGCACTTCCTCCCTCACCTGTCTGGGATAAGATGGGGGGCTCACATGTCGCTTGAGAGTTGCAGTTTGGGCACTCAGTCTCTAAAAGGTTCACCATCACTGCACTAGATGAATTACTGCTCTACTCTGAATCTATAATCCTGGCAAGGAAACTTCTTTTACCAATGATCATAGGCAATTGTTCTGCGAATTTTAGTCTTAGACCTGAGATGCTAAGAAATTCAATGACTCTCCTGTGGTCATACTGCCAGTAGATGCCAGAGATGCTCTCTTAAGGTCTCCTTTTAATCTAAGATGTTATGCTGCCTCTCCATCATAACCAACATTTATGTTGTTCTGTAAGTGCTCTCCAGTCCCAACCTTTGAGCATAACTTTTATCTTCTGCCAATTTCTTGTTCTCACCATTACCAAAGTTCCCACTGGTAGGATGCAAAAACAAAACAGAAAGAGAAAGACTGAGACATTTTGTAGACTGAAAATGTATTCATTCCTTCTGGTATTAGTGAAGGTAGTAGCTGCAAGAATGACTAATGCCACTGCTTGGCACAGCTGGCATCTATCTTAATGGAATGTCACTAGAAGAAGGGCATTGACTGTCCCTCAAACCATCCCTAGAAAGCTCTCCTCAGCCTCATCTCTTTGCTTGACAAGCTTGAGCCCCAGTGAGCTGCCCTTAGTGACCACATTGACTTCTGAATTTCTGGCCATTCCCGTTGCTGTATGCCATTTGCAAAGCATTGCTCTGACTCAGAGCAGGTCACAGTCAAGGCACACAGGAGGATTCTTCCTCCAGATCCCATTCAAGTTCAGTCAAGGGAGGTAACCACAGGACCACAAATTTAGAAATCTAGACCAACCCCCTACTTTTATAGATGAAGAAACCAGAGCCTAAAGGGATGAAGCCACCTGCCAAAATTCACACAAGTAAATAACAGATTTGGGATCTGAACCCAGGTCTTCCAACTAAAAAATCTAGTTCTTTTGCACTGCACAAGACTGCTCCATTCCTAGAACAGGAATAGCAAAAGGGCTTTATTGCCCTCAGTAAGCCGAGGGAGAGAAGTGGGGCCAAAAGCAGTTGTCCAAAGCACATGTTTTCCCTGGAGATTTCCCATACTGAGGAAGGAAAAGCAGTTCAAAACAACTTGGAAAGTCTCCCCTTCCCCTGTGGGAGACGCAGGCTTATGGAGTGTCCACCTTGGCTCCAATGCCTGGGAGTATTGAAGTGAGGGCTAAGGCCCAGGCTTGGCTTCCCCCAACGCCATCTGGTCACATTCCTCTAGTTGGGGGATTTTTCTTTCTCACTAAGGACTATAAAACTCAGCTAACCTCGGCTTCCTGGTACAGAGGAAAAATAGAGAATCTTTTGTCTCAGGACTCTCTCATGAGCTAGTCTTGCCCACTCACCCCACTGAGGTCAAATTTGGGCCACAAGAGATGAAGTATGGTGATTCCACCAATCAATCCATCCACAAACTTTTTTTTTAAAAAAAAACCCTAACCTTCTCTTTTAACTTTAATCCTAAATATTGATTCCAAGGGAGAAGAATGGTAAGGGTGAAGCAGTTGGGATTAAATGACTTTGCCCAGGGTCACACAATTAGGAAGTATCTGAGGTCAGATTAGAACCCAAGTCCTCCCCTCCCCAGGCCTGGCTCTATATCCACTGAGCCACCTACCTGCCCCCATCAATAAACTTTTACTAGGCTTGGACTAGAGAGGTACGTTGAGCTAGAAGTCTGAAAGACCTGAGTGCAGGGCTCATCTCCACCTCTTATGAGTCATGTGGTATATTAGACAAGTCATGGGCAGCCAGATGGCACAGTGGATAGAGTATGCAGAGTCTAGAGTAAGGAAAGCTCGTCTTCCTGAGTTCAAATCTGGCCTTAGACACTAGTTGGGTGACTCCACACAGGTCAGTTGACTCTGTTGGTCTCAGTTTCCTTATCTATAAAATGAGCTAGAAAATGAAATGTCAAACCACTCCAGTATCTCTGCCAAGAAGACCCCAAATGGGGTCACAAAGAGCTAGACACGACTGAAAAATAACTGAGCCAATTGGACAAGTCACTTACCTTTGCTGAACCCCATCTGTAAAATGGGGATATTCACTCCTGCACAGCTTCTCAAATTTATTGTGAAGGCTGAAGAAGATAAAGTTGATGAGAGTGCCTCATCAACTGTAATTATTCATTAGTTAATTAACCATTAATTACTATTAATGAAGTACAATATAAATGTAAGTTACATGGAAAGATAACATGCTGTAGGAGATAGAGATCTGGTTGAGAGTCGGCAAGACCTGGGTTCCAGACCTATCTCTAATGTGCACAGTGTCTGTGTTACTCTGGGCAAGTCATTTAACCTCTATTCACCTCAATTTCCTCAACTGTAAAATGGGTATAAAAATAATAGCAACCTGCCAGGGGTTGAGATCTAATGTGTAGTATTTGTAAAGTGCTTAGCACAGTGCCTGTCACATACTAAGTTCTATATAAATGCTAGTTATTACTATTATTATTATTATTGCATACTACAATCACTTACCATAGGTGTTCTCCAAGATGGTCCTGGGGTCCATTTTCTTTGTGTTCTATATTATGTGACTTGGTGCTCTCACTATTTACATGGGTTCATTTATCATCTCTATGCCAATGATCGATCTATCTATCTGTCTGTCTGTCTGTCTGTCTACCTATTTATCTGTCTATCTATCTATCTATCTATCTATCTATCTATCTATCTATCTATCTGTCTGTTTATCTGTCTATCTATCTATCTATCTATCTATCTATCTGTCTGTCTGTCTGTCTGTCTGTCTGTATCTATCTATCTATCTATCTATCTATCTACCTGTCTGTCTGTCTTGTCTGTCTGTCTGTCTTGTCTGTCTGTCTACCTATCTATCTGTCTATCTATCTAGCTATCTATCGGTCTGTCTGTCTGTCTATCTATCTATCTATCTATCTGTCTGTCTGTCTGTCTGTCTGTCTGTCTATCTATCTATCTATCTGTCTGTCTATCTGTCTATCTATCTCTATCTATCTATCTATCTGTCTGTCTGTCTGTCTGTCTACCTACCTGTCTGCCTCTCTATCTGTCTGTCTTCTGTCTCTCTATCTATCTATCTATAGCTATAAATATCTATATCTATATATATGATACTGGGCTAGAGAGTGAGAGAGAGAGGAAGAGCCCAGTATCTCTTCTAAGTAACGCACGATCTCTCTCTCCAATTAACTCTTGGGCATCTTAAATGGGATGACCCAGAGGCAACCCAACATGCCCAAAATACTGAACTTACTCTTTTTCCCTCCAAATGTCCTTATTACCATTGAGCTACCCCCATCTTCCCAGGCACCCAAGCTTGCCACTTTGGTGTTATCTTCAATTCCTCACCCTCCGCTCCCACATTCCATCTTGTTATTTCTACCTCCATGTTACCTCTTGTATAGACCTCCTTCTGCCCAGTCATAGCCCTACATCCCTATGTCAGGTCTTCATCATCTCTTACTTGGATTATAGTGATACCTTGTCTCAGGGAAGGAAGGGAATAAGTATTTATCTATAGAACCTACTGTGTGTCAAGCACTGTGCTAAGGGCTTTTTACAAATAACTCATCCAATCCTCGTAATAACCCTGCATTGTAGGCACTATTACTGGAACCCTGGCAGGTAGATAGAGTGCCAGTCCTGGAGTCAGGAAGACCTGAGGTACAATCTAGCCTCAGATATTTACTAGCTGTGTGACCCTGGGCAAGTCAGTTAACCTCTGTTTGCCTCAGTTTCTTAGACTATAAATGAGGATAATAATATTACCTACTTCCAGGGGTTCACATCCTACTCTCTTCAACATACTCAGTGAACCAACTGCACTGGCTTACTTAAAGTTCTTCACAAGGCTTCATCTCCCCTCCCTCCATGTCTCTGCATGACTTCCCACACCTGTTCAGTTTTGCTCTCTCACCTATCCCTCTGAGTTTTCTTGGCTTCTTTCAAAAGTCAGCTAAATCTCAATGTCTGGGCTGGGTTTTCCAGATCCCTTCAGCTGCTAATGCCTTCCTTCCCCTTTGAGGTTGTCTTCCATTCACTTTGTACATCTTATGTGTGCCCACTTATTTATATGTTGTCTGTCCCCAATAGAATAGATGCTCCATGAGGGCAGGCACTCTGGCTCCTTTTTGTTTGTTTATTCACCTTTTTTCTATATCTCCTGCACTTAGCACAGTGCTTTTATTCAGCTTTATGGACTCCTCATGCCCCCAGTGGAGGTTTTCTTGGCAAAGATCCTGGAGTGATTTGCCATCTCCTTCTTCAGCTCATTTGATAGATGAGAAACTGAGGCAAACAGGGTAAAGTGACTTGCCCAGCGCTAGTGTTTGAGACCAGATTTGAAATCATACAGTAAGTAATTAATAATTAGTTGTTTACTGGTTCTGGCTTCAAATTTGATCCCAGTCACTTCCCATCTATGTGACCCTGGGCAAGTCACCTAACCTCCATTACCTACATTAGTGATTCCCAAAGTGGGTGCTACCGCCCCCTGGAGGGTGCTGCAGCAATCCAGGGGAGCAGTGATGGCCACAGGTGCATTTATCTTTCCTATTAATTGCTATTAAAATTTTTTAAAATTAATTTCCAGGGGGCTAAGTAATATTTTTTCTGGAAAGGGGGCAGTAGGCCAAAAAAGTTTGAGAACCACTAACTAGACCTTGCCACTCTTCTGCCTTGAAACCAATACACAGTATTGATCCTCTCACAGATGATCATTTTTGTTGTTGTTTTTAATGTTTATTAGCTGACTAGAACCAAGTTCTCTATAACCCTATGTAGAGTCCTTTTGCCCACTCTTAGGGACCTGAGCCAAGGAACCTGGCCTGAGGAATTGTGTATTTGTATTCTTGGGCAGTGGTCATGGAAGCACCTTTTGTCCCATCGGCCTGAAACATGAAAAATGATAAGATTATAGACTGAAGTCATGCCAACACCAAGGAGAACTAGCCATGCGACAAAACCTTCCCTTGGCTTTCTGCTAAGGGTCTCCAGCTCCCTGTTGAAATCTTCCCCTTCTCTCTGCAACTGTGCTTTCTGGAAGGATCTATGACCGGGGCCTGGGCCTCTGAACCTTCTCTCTGAGACACAAGCCGTAGTGGACGGAGCCATCCCAGCCTTGGGACGCTGCCTTTTGCCGCAGGGCTTTTAGCCTTCATTACTTGCTAAGCCTGTACCGATCTCTTCACCCCAATCTGAAGCCCTGAGTCTCTTGGACCTTCCTCTTTGGCTCTCAGAGCTCTGAGAGCCCCCATATCCAAACTTTAATTTAAAAAGCCACCTTTTCCTTCACTGCAGCCATCCTTAATGCCCATTTCCAGCATTAACATTCCAAGCCTAGTCCACACACCCTCTGGGCAGCAGTACATGCTTTCTGGGGTTCCTTGACACGGGACAGAAAACATACAAATTCACAAATAATCAGCTAGAGCAAGATCACTAGAGCAGCCAACAAAAGGAACTGGCCTCATCTAGGCTACGTGGCCCTCCGCTGCCTGTGTTCTTCTGTCTATCCATCCCAAACCTCCAATGGTTCTAGGCCAAGAAGATCCAATTACTGCTTGACTCCCCAATAAGAATGAGCTTCTCTGCCCCAAAGTGATCCCTTGTTGATTCATCTTCTTGGGCCTGACTGGTAGAAATCAGTCTTTAAAATCACTTCCCTCGGGGCAGCTGGGTAGTTCAGTGGATTGAGAGTCAGACCTAGAGATGGAAAGTCCAAGGTTCAAATCTAGCCTCAGACACTTCCCAGCTGTGTGACCCTGGACAAGTCACTTGACCCCCATTGCCCACTCTTACCCCAAGGTTCAAATCTGGCCTCAGACACTTCCCAGCTGTGTGACCCTGGGCAAGTCACTTGACCCCCATTGCCCACCCTTACCACTCTTCTGCCTTAGAGCCAATACACAGAAGTTAAGGGTTTAAAAAAATTTTTTTAAATAATAATATCACTTCCCTTGAGGCAGCCAGGTGACCCAGTGAGTAGAGAGCTAGGCCTGGAGATGGTAGTCCTGGGTTCAAATATGACCTCAGACTCTTTTTTTGAGTCTTTCTCTGTCTCTTAGTCCAGTACCTGTCACAAAGTAAACACTTAAGAAAATGCTTGTTTTTAAGGGAAACTGTGGTAGTACAAAGAATGTAGAGCCAAAAAGTCTTGAATTCAAATCCTACACACTAGTTATGTGATCTAGTTAAGTCTTAATCTCAGGGGCAGGGAGGTGACTCAATGGATAGAGCACCAGACCTAGAGATGGGAGGTCCTGGGTTCCAATCTGGCCTCAGACACATCTTAGCTGTGTGACCCTGGGCAAGTCACTTAACTCCCATTGCCTAGCTTTTACTGCTCTTCCAACTTAGAACCAATACTTAGTATCAATTCTTTTTCTTTCTTTCTTTTTAAGAGTTTTCTTTCCTTTTTCTCAGTTCCACGTAGAAATAATTTTTGGCAATTGTTTTCTTAACATTTTTAGAATTCACATTTTCTCCCTCCTTCTGTTCCCCTACTTCCCCAAGGCAGATATAGATTATACCAGTACTTTCATGACATAAATATATATTTCCATGTTGCTCTTGTCTTGACAGAAGACACATATTTACACATACCAAGTATCAATTCTAAGACAGAAAGTAAGGGTCCCCTCCTCCCCCCAAAAAAATCACTTCCCTTCTTCCTCTCTTCCTTTTCCTTTCAGCCATTCAGGACACTCTCTGCATAGATGGTAGGTCTTTTCTACTTAATTGACGAGGTAGTTCCTTCCTCCTCCTTCCTCCCATCCCAAATTCAAACAATGAAATTCCTGAGGCACCGTGTCGCCATTATCTCAATATCAGAACAATTCAGCTCTGAATTCAACTCCTCCCTACCACCACTGTCCCTCCATTCCCAAAAGAAAGCCCCATCCATAGCCTAGCCAGTGCCTCATACATGGTAGCAGCTTCGTAAATGTCTGTCAGATTGAATTATTACTCCTTGCAGAAGGCTTGGCCTCTGGCAGCTTCCAATCAGGTTGCATTTGACGACGTGACTGGCTCCTGGCAGAAAAGTTATATGGCGAGAGTCAACATTTTGAGGACTTTCTAGCTAGTGCAAGTCAAGGCCAGTCTCTAATCTGGCCTCAGATTGGACATTCCCTTTGGATGAGTCATTTCCGCTCTTTAAGACATATTTATTTCACAGGCTGACACGATGTCCAAACCCTGTCGGTCCAGAATTTAAGCCTCTCTCTCTCTCTCCCACTTCTGTGTCCCTGGCACCATTTGCATTTCAAAGGTCACCTAATTGTAGGATCATTTGCTTAGAGCCAAGCACTCTTGGAATTCATCTTGTCCAGTCCCCTGATCTTACACGTGAGGAGTCTGAGTTCACCTAAAGTTATGATTCTTGGAACTTGGAACCCATGAGAGCTGGAATGTGAGACTTGAAAGCCACAAGAGGCCCAGCCAGAAGTAGTCTCACCCCCAAGAAGCCTCCTCTGGGGAAGGATTTCAGGGGCAGCAGGCCCCCAGAAGACCCGACTAATGCTTCAAGTATAGTTATTTGACCCTTTAGATAAAATAAACTGCAAATACTCCCCAGGAGTAAATTTTTAGGCTAACAGTCAGCTTGAATGTTTTTTCCCCAAAACAATAGAAAAATAGAAAGGAGAAAATTAGATAGTGTGTAATTAGAGAATCTTGAACCCTTGGACTACATCTCCTAGCATTCTTTGTCTCCTTCATCCCCACCTTGCGGACTTACATTGTTTGTATATAGTTGTGGGTAACTCGACCTCTCTCTTTTCCCTCATGGGAGGCTGGGTGAGCTCTCTAGTTTTTATTTTCCTTAGCTTCAGTTAGTATTAATAAATTTTATAAATATAATACTTGGAGTATTTGGATATTAATTTTAATTCTCACAATAGACAGATGGATAGATATATAGATGCTAGGGAGAGAAAATATATTCATCCCTTTTTATGTGCCAGGCACTGAGCTAAATGTAAGAGATAAAATATAAGCCATCAAGACACCCCCTGCCCTCAGAAAGCTTACATTTCTTTTAACCCTTACCTGTCATCTTAGAATCAATACTGGGTGTCAGTTTCAAGGCAGAACAGTGGTAAGGGCTAGGCAGATGGGGTTAAGTGACTTGCCCAGGGTCACACAGCTAGGAAGTGTCTGAGGTCAGGCTCGAACCTAGGTCCTCCAGGATCAGATGTTTTTAAGATCCCTTTTGGGACAAGCTTGTGATTTTGGCTCTAAAGGGGAGTGGGAGAAGTTGGGTTTCTATCCACTGAGCCATCTACTTGCCCAGTCTAATGGAGAAGGGGAGGTGGGAGACTATAGATGAGTGCTGGAAAGCATGGGAGAGGAGGGAAGGGAAAAGACCCCAGACCCTCTGGGGCCATGATAAAGACACAGCCTAGAAGTGAAGTAGAAACTTATTAGGGTCCAGTCAGAGGCCAATAAAGACTTGTTATCTAAAAAAAATCACAGAATCACAGTAATAATCATTTAATTAACTTTAGGTTTGGAAAAACATGTTACACACATTATCCCATCTGATCCTCATAATAACCCAGTGAGGTCGATATTACAGAGTGCCCATTTTACAGATGAAGAAACCGGTAGAATGTAAGCTCTTTGAGGGCAGGGATCCGTCCATTTTAACATTTATGGGTATCACTAGCACCCAACGGAGTTCTTGGAATAGAGAAGGTCTTTATTTAGTAAATGCCTGATGACTGACTAAACAAAGCTAGAAAGACTTACAAGAATTATATAGCTATAGCAAGTGGTTATGATAAGTAGATTTGCACCTCTCGGATTTTCCAGCAGTCTATCCATTACAAGAATCCCAACCCCCTATTTTTCTCTCCACCCAACTTCCCCCACTCCCCTTTAGAGCCAAAATCACAAGCTTGCCCCCGAAGGGATCCTAAAAACATCTGATCCTACCTGGTCACTTACCAGAGGAGAAAACTGAGGGTCAAGTAGGGAAAACCATAAATATCCATTGAGTTGAACCAACCAACTTCACATATCAAGTAATTGGAGGAGAAGAGTGGGTCAATTGGAACTTATGAAAGGCCTTCTCTGTACCAGGCACTGAAAGGCAAGAGAGAGACAGTCCCTTTATTCAAGGAGCTCCCATTCTGATTTGGGGAAGACGACTTGCAAACAATTTTGTACAAACAAGACACAGACATGATAAATTGGGGATGATCTCAGAGGTAAGACATGAAGATGTAAATGAGCCATTTTCCTGAGGTAGTACAGTGGATAGAGCACTAGACTTAGAATCAAGAATATTCAACTTTTTGAGTTCAGATTTGACCTCAAATGCTTACTAACCGTGTGACCCTGGACAGGTCCCCAAACTCTTTTTGCCTCAGTTTCTTTATCTGTAAAATGAACTCGAGAAGGAAATGGCCAACTTCTCCAGCCTCTTTGGCTAAGAAAACCCCACATGGGAACACAACTGAAAACAAATGAAGAAGAACAACAACAAAAATTACCCAGGAGGTGGAGACTCGGAGGGAGAGAGTTCCAGCCAGTGAAAGTTCTAGGAGTCAGGAGTTAGACTATTCTGTTCAAGGAACAGGCAGGAAGGATGAAGTCCCAGGATCAGAGAGTAGGTGGAGAAAAGAAGTCTTTGAGCACCTGAGGTGAGATTCCAAGCCTGTAAAAAGGGCAGAAAGTGGGAGAGGGAAGAAGGGCTAATTTAGCCTACTTGACAATTTTACCTCAGGGCAGCCCAAACGGCTGCCTGCCAGCACTAATTGTCACCTGGTCTCTTCCAGGTTCCCCTTTCCCCTGCTCCCCAGGGCAAGAAATAGGAGCCTGTTGATCAGACCAACTGTAAGCTCAGATCCAGCGCGGCTGTGCCAGTACATGATATGCCCCACTGTTCACTCTGGGATGCCTCCAGCAGGCGGGGGATGAGCGTGGGGACAGGTGGACCATCTGGCAAGGTTGGGGAACGGATTCCAGTGCAGCAGGAGGATTAAGTGCTTATCGTCTCAGAGCTCTTAAAGGCCTGGGGAAATGCTCTCTTTCCCTTCCCAGAATCCAAGAATTTGAGGACTGGAAGGGCCCACTGTGAGGACTCGTTCCTACAACATCTCTGATGAGTCGAGTGGCTGGGGTACAGGAACTGGAACTTGGGTTTAGTTCCACCACCACCCCCACCTCAGATATTTCAATCTGTGTGTGTGTGTGTGTGTGTGTGTGTGTGTGTGAGAGAGAGAGAGAGAGAGAGAGAGAGAGAGAGAGAGAGAGAGAGAGAGAACTCTTAATTTCTATTTTAGAATCAATACCAAGTAATGGTTCCAAGGCAAGAAAGCAGGAAGGGCTAGAAAATTGGGGTTAAGTGACTTGCCCAGGGTCACACAGCTAGGAAGTGTCTGAGGTCAGATTTGAACCCAATACCTCCCATCCCCAGGCTTGGTTTTCTATCCACCGAGCCACATAGCTGCCCCTGATCCAGTGATTCTAAGAGGTTCTGAAACTTTGTTTGAAAACTACCTGAGGCAGAGCCCAATTCTACTTGATGGATAGTCTGTATTGTTAGAAAGTTTTTTTTTCTTCCTGACATGAAGCCAGAATTTCCCTCTTTGTGACTTCCACCCACTGTTCTAGTTCTGCCCTCTGGGGCTAACCAGAGCAAGTCTAATCTCTCGCACACTTGGCAGCATCTTCCTGCCTCTCTCTCCCTCATGTGGGAATGCAAAGGAGCTCAGCAAGCAGTTTTTGCCTCACTGAGTGCCTAGGCTAGGCAATTTCTAGAGCCAGCCATGAGCCACATCCGGAGTTCTACAGGATGCTTGCAATTCTGGCATATGTCAAAAATATTTGTGGATTTCTGGAAACTGGCATGTGGTTCTGTGTCTCTGTTGTGGGCTAAGTTTCTCCATAGCCAAAGACCCACAGAGTTTCTTTGCTCCAGATCTGGTATCTTTTCTTTCCAATTCTGCAAATTGTTGATGATCAGCCATTCGGTCATGTCAGACTCTCTGTGATCCCATTTGGAGTTTTCTTGGCAGAAGAGACTTGTGTGGTTGGCCACTTCCTTCTCCTGCTCATTTTACAGATGAGGAAATTAAGGCAAGCAGGATTAAATGACTTAACCAGGGTCATATTGTTTAGTCAATGTCTGAAGCCAGATTTGAACTCAGGAAAATGAATAAGTCTTCCTGATTTCAGGCACAGAACTCTAACCACTGGGCAACCTATCTGCCCAGGACCCTAGAGGACATCTAATCCAAAGCTACCTCCCTTCATTTTATAGAGGGAGGCTATGATTCTCCCAGCTGGTAAGTGACCAGGTGAGATTTGAATCAGGGTCTCTCACTCCAAATCCAGTGGGTATTATTTTTTCACTGTACCACATTGTCGCAGCCCAGTTTTCAGGAAGATGCCCTCAAAGGTCCCTTCTTGCATCAGGTCTGTGGTCCCACAATCCTTGCCCCGTGTAGCCCCAAGGAAGCGAAAGGAGGGGAAGGTGTCTCATTCTTCCTGAAGAGATCCCTAGTGCTTCCACTGATCAATTACTCCAAAGTCTCTGTGAGGGGTCCAGCATCCTGTGGCGGTAGGAGGGGCTCTGCATGAATAATCGGGGAGGGGAGGTGAAGGCTTCCTACACTATTGTGAACCCAGTTGAACTCAAAAGAAAGGAGGCACCAGAGACCCGGGTCCCTGAGGCCACAGGAGCCAAGAAAGCAGCCAGAGTCACCTTTAATTAAGAGCATTTCTTAAGTAAATGACTTAATAGGACAGTTATAGTCATCAGAGGCATAATTACAAAACATAAGATCATGCAAAAAAGAATGCGTGAGGGTCAGAGTGGGATGCAGTGTGTGTAATGCAGTGTGTAGCCCAACCCCAAAGGCAAGGAGGGGGTTGATGGGAGTGGGGGGGGGGGGAAGATGTGGACATTCCTTCCAGGGTCCAGGAACCTTGACATAATTCCCAAACCTTTACCCATTCCCAGCACCCTCACATCCCAATGTTGGGGGAGCAGGGAGAGCCTCGGGCATAATTAAAATGCAATAATAATAAACAAACACTAATTAGAGCATCATACATTGTTCCATTAAACTCTGAATCAGCCCTGACAGAACGCCTCTTCACAATGGAAAACTTTCCAAGAGAAAGCTAATGAGGGGGTTGGATGAGATGATATCTGAGATAATAACAGCCAGCATTTACAGAGCCACTTGAAGATTTGTAAAGCGCTTTGCAAATATTATCTCCTCACAGCCACCCAGAACAGGAGGGGATTATTATCAATAGGGAAGGTGGTTATTATTAACAGATGAGGAAACTGAGGCAAATAGCAGTTAAGTGACTTGCCCAGGGTCTCACTTCTTGTCAGGATTTGAACTCCCATCTTCTTGACTACAAGCCCAGCGTTCTCTCCCCTGGGCCACCTATCTGCCCCAGATTCCTTCTACCTTCAAATTCTAAGGTCTCATGATCCCTTTCCTCACCAGATCAATGGGTGAGCTTTTCCCCTTCCTCCCTCCCCTAATCCTAAAAAAAGCAGAGATGCCCTGAGGAGGCCTTGGCATGACTACAAGCCCTAGGAGTTCAAAGTTATTCTGGCCCTAACTCTGGAGATTTCAATCTGCTCCTCAGGATACTTTACAGACTCCCCCAAAATGGGTCAGGTTCTCAGGAGTTATAAAATACGGACTTGTATACTTTTAGTCCCCCTGAAAGTCAGATGAACTCCTTTTTAGCATCAGGAATTGGAAATTTATTAAAGTCATTTCCCTGGGTAAATATTCCCAGGAGTGGCTGCCATCCAGGGAGACTCAGTTACCCTTAATGGCCAAATTCTTCTTCAGAGTCATTTCTCCTTCACACATTGTATATTGCGGTCAAACAAGATGACCGACTGTTCGCTGAGGCCAACATGGCAGCTCCTGCCTCTGGATTCAGTCCTTCTACATCTCCTCCCTAGAGGCGTTCCCCTACCCCTTAGAGGAAAATGCTTTCTCCCTCTTCAGATTTTCACAGAATACTTTGTAAAAATTCTTTCTTTTGGTTCCCATCCTATACTGACCAAGAGTGTATTTCATTGACATCCATGCCTTTATCCCCAGACAGCTGCTGAGGGGTGGGGACTGTTGTATTTTTTACTTTTGTATCCCAAGAACTTAGCCTAGTCCCTTGCCCGTATTGTTGTTGTTGAGCCATTGTCTGACTCTTCGTGACTCAATTTGGTGTTTTCTTGGCAAAGATGCTAGAATGGTTTGCCATTTCCTTCTCAAGCTCATTTTACAGATGAGGAAACTGAGGCAAACAGGGTTAAGTGACTTGCCCAGGGTCACACAGTTAGTAAGTGTCTGAGATCAGATTTGAACTCAGAAAGATAAGTCTTCCTGATACCAGTCCTGGTGCTCTATCTACCATGCCACCTAGCTGCCCTTGCCCATAGTAAGTACATAATAAATATTTGAATTTAATTTAATTTCTAATAGCCCAAAATCTTGACAGACCAGGTGTTTTGTAGGCTCAGTGAAGATCAACTCATTTATAAAGTGCTTTCAATGTTGCAAAATGTGTTCTTACCATCCCATACAGTAGAAAATGCAATTGTCATTATTCCCATCTGTAGAGATGGAAACTGAGACTCAAAGAGGTTAAATAATTTGCCCAGATCAGAGCCTAGATTTGAACCAAGGTCGTCTAGCTCTAAAATCAGTGTGCTTTCTCTTGCACCACAGCTAGAAAAGCAATGCACTCTACTATTGTGCCTTAAGAAATGACGAACGGGACAATCACAAAAAACCTGGAAAGGCTTACTTGAACTGATACAAAGTGAAATGAGCAGAACCAGGAAAACATTGTACACAATAACAGTAATAATACAATGATTAACCATTATCAACAAAGCAAGGATCTGAGACAGCTCCAAAGGACTCATGATGGAAAAGGCTATCAGCTAACATAGAAGGAGTCTGAATGCAGACTGAAACATATTATTTTTCACTTTTTGTCTCCATGAGTTTTTTCTTACCATAAGCCATATGTGTCTTCTTTTAAAACATGATGGAACATGGAAATCTCATTATAACCCATGTATAACTTCTATCATATTACTTGCCATCTTGGGATGGAGGATGGGAGGGAGAGAACATGGATCAAAAAATGTCAGAAAATGATTATTAAAAATTGGACCTACATGTAATTGGGGAACATAGAATTAAAAATAAATAATGGAATTTTTTAAAAAAGAAAAAAAAGTACTTTAACCAAGGGCTCCATAAATTGAAATGCAATGTCTCTTTACTCTAGTAAAGAGAGGGACATTTTAAGGAAAATGTCCATTGAACTTCAAGTCCCCTCACTGAGTCTACACCCAATAGGTCTCCTTTTCTGCACTTTGCTCTTCAAACTATATTTTAAAAAATAAAAGCCGGAGGGCCCAGGAAACAAGAAAAATAATTGTGCTATTGGTTTCATGTTTAGAGAGGAAGAGGGTTCTCACTATCTCCATGGCACTTGGCTTGAAAGTAGGCTTTGTTGCCGGAGACACTGCTCCCTTTCAGGGGCTTATTTCCCAGCTGCTGAGAGCCGGGCTGTGTTTTGACGGACGGGGTGAATGCAATGCAGACAGTTGTTTTAATTTCCAGCCAGATGCAGACATCACTCAACAAGGAGCCCGAAACCCAAGAAAGGAGCCTGGGCATTGGGCTGCTGCCATCACTGCCTGGAGTGGAGAGCTGGCTGGAGGGGGCTGGGCGGAAGGAGACCAGGCGGTCAGGGCAACAGACACCCTACTGTAGGGTTCAGAGTGAAGACAGGACCTAGAAAGGACAAACTAGAGAAGGATCTCAACATGCACTCGTTACAAGACTGCTCTCTTTTTTTTTGGCGGGGGGAGATATGATAGGAGAAGGTGGGAGATGATGACCTGAGATATTATATTTTAATAAAAAGTTATATAAAGTAAAAAATATGGATGAGTGCAGAAAAGAGCTTTGGTAAATCCATTTGGAGCAGCTAGGCGGTATAGGGGGGTAAAATGCCAAGTCTGGAGTCAGGAAGACACCTTCTTGAGTTCCCAGGCCCAGAGGCAGAAAGTCTTGGGTTCAAATCTTACAATATGACCCCTGGACAAGTCACTTAACCCTCATTGCCTACCCTTTAATGCTCTTCTGCTTTAGAACCAATATTGGTTCTGAGGCAGAACGTAAAGGCTTTATATATTTGTGTGTATATATACATATGTGTATTTTAGATGCATACATATATACTCCAATGCCTCCCTATTGATTTTAAGATCAAAGATCATTTCATCTTCAGGTGGCACAATGGATAGATTGGATGCTAGACTTAGAGTGAGGAAGACTCGAGTTCATCCTGCCTTAGATACTAACTGTGTGACTCAGCACTAGTCATTTGACCTCCCAGCCTCAGTTTCCCCATTTATAAAATGCTACCTTCTGCAGCTGAAAGAACATATAGAAAATGTTTTCTAAACCTTAAGGTGAAATATAAATGCTAACTAAAATTATCTTTATCTCATCTTTTAAATTTTAAATGTTTATGTGTTTTACAATATAATAACCATTAATATAAGAGTAATGTATCTATTTTTATTCATTTATTTGTTTGTTATATTAAAATTCCAAAGTATCCCCCTCTCTCCCTATAAATGAATAAATTTGAATAGATATATTGAGGTGTCCATTTAAAAAAATAAAAGTGTACAATAAAAAAAAAAAGGTTGGAGACCACAATGGAGGGGAAAGAGCACCAGATTGAAGTCAGTAGAATTGAAACTGAGCTCCAGTTTTAAATTTTAGTTTCTAACATTAATTAGTGTTTAGTTGTATGTAATCATAGGAACAGATACTAGAGATGTCGGGGTAACTGATTTGACATGTAGGATATAGTATGGGAGAGGGAGGAACTGAAGATGACTCAGATTGTGAGCTTGAGTACATGGGAAGTCTAGAAGAGGGATGTTTGGGGGAAAGAGAATATAATGTGATCCGTAGTACAAACTCATATCTCAAAAAATCTCAGATGCAATGGAATTGGTATGTTGATTGGTTTGACTGAACTGCCTTTTTTCCCCTCCATTTCTTTGATCTTTTTTTTTTTTTTTTTTTACCAAAGAAAGTTCCCTGGGTTGAGGAAACCAGAGGACTATTCAGATAAGAACGTTTATAAAAATGTTTTAAGTTAAATAATTTCTAAGCCAATTGCCAATCTGTATTGATAGAGGCATTTTTCACACAGGGAGCTCCCAACACCAATTTAGGTTCAAAATTGCCATCATTACCATCACCACCCCCATAAAAAAGTTCATATTGGAAACCTTAGTACACTGTTGGCTCACATTGAGCTTATGGTCTGCTAACATCCCCAGATTTTTTTTTCCTTAAACCCTTACCTTCCATTTTAGAATCAATACTGTGTATTGGTTCCAAGGCAGAAGAACAGTAAGGACTAGGCAATGGGGGGTGGGGGTGGTTAAGTGATCTGAACAGCACCACACAGCTAGGAAGTGACTGAGGCCAAATTTGAACCCAGGACCTCCCATCTCTAGGCCTGGCTCTCTAACCACAGTCACCTAGCTGCCCCCTTCCCCCAACCAGATCTTTTTCTCATGAATTGTTATAAAGCCAGAACTCTCCTGTGTTTATATAATTCATGCTCTAAAAATCATAAATACAGGCCTATCCATTTCTCCTTGTTAAATGTCATCTTATTAGTTATTAATAACTCACATTTATACAGTACTTTACTGTTTGAAAATGTTTCCTCACAATAAAATCTATGCCTATTCTTTGAAGAAACCATCCCAGAGGAGAGAGCTCCGAGTTACCCAGTGTATTCTCCTAATGTCTCTGTGCCCAATCAGATATAAAACATTGTACTGACAAGATCACATCTAACCTGGTAGATTTATTTTCTTCTTTTTTTAAAACTCTTACCTTGTATTTTAGTACCATTTCTAAAACATAAGTGCCAAAAAGGCTAGGCAATGAGGGTTAATTGACCTGACCAGGACCACACAGCTAGGAAGTATATGAGATCAAATTTGAACCCAGGACCTCTCATCTCTAGGTCTGGCTCTCTATCTACTGAGTCACTGTGCTGCCCCCTCATAGATTTCTTCTAATCTCTACTACTAGGCCTATAGCCCAAAGACATAAACAAAGAAGGAAAGGGACCAATATGCACAAAAATATTTATAGCAGCTCTTTTTGTTATATCAAAGACAAAGGGATAGGGGTAACCATCAATTTGGAGAATGGCTCGACAAATTGTTTTTTATGAACATAATGGAATATTAATATATAAAAAGGATAGTTTTAGAAAAACATGAGCACACTTGTATGAACTGGTGCAAAGGGGAGTGAGCAGAATCAGAAGAATAATTTTTACAAGGCAATGTTGTAAAGAAAACTTGGAGTGGGCAGCTGGGCGGCCCAGTGGATTGAGAGTTTGTGCTAAAAACAGGAGGTCCTGGATTCAAATATAACCTCAGATACTTCCTAGCCATGTGGCCCTAGGCAAGTCACTTAACCCCTCATTGCCTAGCCCTTACTACTCTTCTGCCATGGAACCAAAACACAGTATTGATTCTAAGATGGAAGCGAAGGGAAGAAAGAAAAGGAGAGGAAAGGAGAGGGGAGGAGAGGAAACTTGGAAAGTCTTAAGAACTCTAAGTAATGTAGTGACCAACTGCTCTTCCAGAGGAATGATGATAAAGCAGGTTATCCATTTCCTGGCATAAAGGTGATAGGCTTAAGTACAGAGTGAGATATCCTTTTTTTTTTTTTTTTTTTTTTTTTTTGACAGAGCCAATGTGGGAATTTATTTTGCTTGGGTATTTATATTTGTTGTAAGAATTGTTTTTTTTCCAATGGGGACAGAGGGAATAGGAGGTAAAGGGAATACCACAATACAGTTATCCCCCAACCCCATAAAAAAGGAAAGAAAGATCACTGATTTTTTTTAATACACAGAAGAGAACAGAGGGAAGACCTAAAGGAAACACTGACAAGAAGGATAGTTTTGAAAGTTTCTGGTCAAATTTATTAAAGGAAAGAACAAGTTGGATACGGTAGGATTTACCTGGGCTGCCCTATTTTTCTATTCTTCTTTGTAAAATAGGAAGAAATATTCATTTTGTTTGGTGTTTGTTAAGTTCACAATAATAATACAGCAGAAAAAGTCCCATCACCTCCCTCCTCTTCACCCCAAACAAAAGTATATATCTTCTGTGTTACCTATGCTCACATATTCCTTTGGTTTGATATGTGGAGTACCAATAGTTTGGAGATGGATAAGCCCTAACAAAAGAAAAATAAAAAAGTACCAGACCACAAAGTATTTGACTCAACCTGCCACCACACTTACCTTTGCTCTTCAAAGTGGATAGCCTGAGGGAAAAGAATAACAGGCATCACCTTTAAGATGACTCACTTGTCTGACCCTTTCCTTGTTGCCACTCTCCTTGGGTGACAGATAAAGTGAATTTGTGATTTTCTACAATCCTCGGTGGGGAAAGAGAAGCTGATCTCTCCAATGGGGGCAGAGATGGGTTCTGACTCCACAGATTCCCATTCTCCCCAACAAGACAAGACTGAGACGAACAGCTTCCCCAGCAGTAGGGGGGTTCTCCCTTACCCAGACTTTTCAAAGACTGGGAGCTTTTACTAGAGAGTCTGAATGCATACATCAGAGAATGGGATAATTGGATCCAGGTGGTATATTTTGTAGAATGTAAAGAGACTGTGCCATATTCTGAATATTATTTGATGGGACAAGTTTTTCCTCCCTCTCTTTTTTTCTGTTTTCTGCACTAGCAGGAAAGCTCAACCCAAGCCCAGCTGACAGGTCTTCAGAGATGAGTTCGTGTCACTCACTAGCCTTTCAGCAAAGTTAACCATTTTTCAGCTCTAGCCCATTGGCATGAATTGCTGGCTCTCTAGGGGAGTTTAAAGGCTGGCAGAAGGAGATTAAAGAGTTCTATTTGAATCTCTAGCAGGGGTAGGAGGGCCTAACCCACTACCACAGTAGCCAACAGATTTATCTCTGCCTTGAAAATAGCCACTGGCCTGCTGGAATTGACTGAGTCAGAACACCTGTTGGGCAAGTAGAAAGGAATGATGTCACTCATTCCCCCCTCTGCTGGACCCTCCTCCTTGGAGGAGACTAGGGGAAGAGTGTGGGTGGTTCTGGGTGAGTTATTAGACTGATCCGCAAGACTGATTATCCCCATGTTCTCTTCCATTTCTCTACTAGGTTTCCAGGGTCCCAGTAGAGTCCTGTGAACAGTATACAACATGTGGGGAGTGCCTGAGCTCAGGGGACCCTCACTGTGGCTGGTGCGCCCTACACAACATGTAAGTCTGGGGTGTCCTGGGTAATAATGATGGTGCCTTCTTCACAACAACCCTGAGAGGTTGATAGCACAAGAATTAATATACCCATTGTACAGGTGAGGTTCAGAGAAAGTAAATAATTTGTCCCAGATTACACAGATCATATTTTTTAACCTTGGAAGCAGCTAGGTGGCTCAAAAGATTGAGAACCAGGTCCTCAGTTCAAATCCAGTCTTAGACACTTTCTAGCTGGATATTTTCATATCCTTACCACTCTGCCTTGGAACCAACACTTAGTATTGATTGTAAGATGGAAAGTAAGGGTTTAAAAAAAAACACCATACCTTCTGGCTTAATTTCAATTCTAAGATAGAAGAACAAGGGCAAGGCAGTTAGGGCAAAGTGACTTGCCCTGGATCACATAGCTAGAAAGTGTCTGAGGTCAGATTTGAGGCCAGGTCCACTGATCAGGCTGCCCTACATGCAGCTCATCTAATGGCAGAGCCAGGATTTGAATCAGGGTTTGACCTAAAGTGCAGTGATTTTCTTTTTCAACATAGCCTCTTCATAGGAACTAAAACAGGAAATCAAGCATAGATGTTTTCCTTTGTAGAGTTGTAGTTGATGGGGGGAAAAGAGATGAGCTCCTTTTTCCCTAGCTGATGATGCTAACAGTCGATAAAAAGTAGACAGGAGACAGGACGTGAGACTTCCCTTGTCCATCTCTCCATCTTATTCTAGAATTTGTCGATATCAGGAAGTCACATGGAGTTATTTTAATACCAAATAGCCCTGAAGGAGGAAAAATTGAGTCCTTCTTCTTCTACCTTGCTCTCTTTCCCAACTACTCTAGAGTCAGGTCTTTGTGTCCCTAAACAAGAGTTAGGATTAAAGGGAAGGACTCCAGGATGAAAAGATAGCATTTCCTTCCCTAGGAGCCAACAGTTAGGTAGTGCTTTGAAGTTGGCAAAGTGCTTTGCATATTATCTCATTTGATAATGACATCAATGCTATGAAGGAGCCACTATTATTATATTAATGTTTTAAGACAGAAGTATGATTTCATTGGCAAAGGAAACTCCTAAGGAGGCTGGCATTCGAAGCCTTTCATAACCTAGCCCCCTCCTACCTTTCCAGTCTTCTTTTTTTTTAAAAAAAAAAAAACCTTACCTTGTCTTAATATCAATTTTAAGGCAGAAGAGCAGCAAGGGCTAGGCAATCAAGGTTAAGTGACTTGCCCAGGGTCACACAGCTAGGAAGTGTCTGATTCAGATTTGGACCTAGTCTACTTACACGGTATTCCCTGACACATTCTCTTTGATCCAGTGATACTGGCCTTCTGGCTGTACAAAAAAAAAAACATTCCATTTTTCTCCCTCTCTGGACATATGCTCTGGCTGTCCCCCATGCCTGGAAAGTTCTCCCTCCTCTACTCCAACTCCCGGCTTCCTTTAAGTCCCAATTAGAATCCCACCTTATACAGGAAGCTTTCCCCAATTCCTCTTCATTCCAGGGCCTTCCCTCTGTTAATTATTTCTTATTTATCCTGCCTATAGCTTGCTTTGTCTATATTTGTTGGAGCCCATTAGACTGGAAACTCCTTGAAGGCAGAGACCATCTTTTGCCTCTTTTTGGATCCTCAGGGCTTAGCATAGTGCCTGGCAACATAGTAGACATTTAATTATTGTTTATAGATGGAGCCTTAAATGCCTTAGAGAATCATCCAGGGCTTTGAGTGGCTAAGTGATTGACTCAGGATCTTATATGTCAGAGGTGAATCTTAAATCCAGGTCTTTTTGACTCCAAGACAGGCTTTGCCACTAAGTAAAATTGTTTCTCCTTGCCCCCATTTTATAGATAAGGAAACTGAGGGAGAGGAAGGTTAAGTGCTTTTCCCAGAGTCATTCAACTATTAAGTGTTCAAGAAGGGATTTGAACCCTGGTCCTCCTGACTTGATGTCCAGCAGTCTAAAATGTCTCTTCTCTCTCTAGAATAATTAGTAAATGGTGTAGTGGATAAAGTGGTAGGCTGGAAGTCAGGAAGTTCAAATTTAGCCTCCTGGTATATGACCCTGGACAAGGCATTTAATTGCCAGCTGCCTCGATTCCGTCACCTGTAAAAAAGGATAATAAACCACCTTCCTCACAGGGTTTTTGTTAGGATAAAATAGGATCATAACTGTAAAGCACTTATCACATAGTGAGTACTCTAGAAATATTAGCTCTCATTTTATATTAGAGAGGATTAAGAGCAGCCCTGCCCTGCCTCAATAGAACCCAATATAAGGAGCTCTTTGAGTTCTAGCAACAAATCTCACAAAGTAGCTGTGTGTCCCTAGAGGAGTCACGCAATCTGTCTGTCTATGCCTTGGTTTCCCTATCTCAAAAACAGACCGACTACCTACCCTACAGGCAGACCCAACAGTGAAAATGCTTTGAAAAGTGTACAATGCCATCCAAATGCATGAGATGACCTTTGGAAGACCCTTCCAGCCCGGGTACTTTACGATTCAAAGGCGCTGGCATCTCCTCCTGACTGTGCCTGGATACAGACAATGAACTAGCCCATGTCTGAAAGAAGCAGCCCTATAAAAATGCAGGATCACTGCCTTCCTGGCCATGGCACCCCAACTCCAAGAGGAGCGGGGGGTGGGGGAAGAAAGAGAGAAAGCCAAAGAGGCTGCCTGATGAGAAACTGAGAATCCTTCACCCACCCCCCTTCCCGCCCCTCCATCCCCACCCCGATAGAGCTGGAAACCCTGTGGCCATGTGCCAGCCAGAAAGCATCTCCAAGAAAATGTGCTGAGTTGGGGGGGGGGGAGGCGGAGGGCCAGAGCTCAGGGTCCCACACAATAGCTCTTGGCTCCCAGCCCCAGCAGCAGGTGTTGGGAGGGCTAAGAAGGGAGGGAGACAGGCATGTCACAGATGCAAAATCTGGACTGGATTTGAGCCCCCCACATGCTGGGTTCACTGCTTGGCTTTAGGGGTAAAAGGTGGAGGGTTTGCCCCCGGAAGAGTATTCTAACCACCAATTCTCCTACCATCAGCAGGTCCCAATTAACAGTAGGCTTATCTAAATAGAGCAGGAGAAGGGGGGCACCTTAGTGATCATTCAGCGTAGCCTTGCCATTTTACAGATGAGCAAAGTGAGGCTCAGGGAAATCGGCGAGGTTAATGCCAAGGTGACAAAGTCAGAAGTGACAGAAACAAGATTAGAAGCTCAACAGCTAGGTGGCTCGGTGCTGGGCTTGGAGTCAGAAGATATGAGTTCAAATTTGGCCTCAGATACTAATTAGCTGTGTGACCTTGGACAAGTTATTTAACCTCTGCCTACCTCAACTTTCTCTTCTATAAAATGGGGGAAATAATAAAAAAATGAAACAAAATTTAAGGTTGTTGTGAGGATTAAATGAGATAATATTTAATAATAATAATATTATAATTAATAACATTAATAATAATATCAAATGAGATAATATCTGGCACAGAGTAGATGCTATATAAATTCTATTATTACTATTATTATAATCATCATCATTATTATTAACACAGATTCTCTGGCTCCAGAATCAGTCAACCCTCTTTCCTCTGGACCTACCATCCTTCCTCTTTACTTTCCCATTGCCCTACCTCTTGATGACCAGAATAACTTCTCTTAGACAGATAGATTTGTAAATCTCAGACAGATTTTGGGGAAGTTCATTTGATTCTCAATAACAAAGGCATTTGCTGTCCCTCACTTTGAGGCAGTTCAGTGTCAGGTGCCATGGATAAAGCCCTGGGTCTGGAATCAAGAATACTCATCTTTTTGTCAACCTCAGATACTTACTAGTCCCCATAGCCCTGTCTGCCTCAGTTTCCTCATGTGTGAAATGAGCTGGAGAAGGAAATGGTGAACCATTCCACTCTCTCTGCCAGGAAAACCCCAAATGCCAAGAAAACTCCATGAATAGTCAGACACAACTCAACAACAATGAATTAAGAACATGACTCCAGGGACAGCCAGGTAACACAGTCTAGAGTCAGGAAGACTCATCTTCCTGAGTTCAAATCTGGCCTTAGAAACTAGCTGTGTGACCCTGGGCAAGTCATTTAGCCCTCTTTGTCTGCATTTCCTCATCTGTAAAATGAGCTTGAGAAGGAAATGGCCAACCACTCCAATATCTTTGCCAACAACACCATGACTGAACAACAACAACATCCCTCACTTCACCTCACCACAAGGATCTTGCTTGTCCCTCTGTCCTAGTTGTGATCAATGGCCATGACAAGAGCCCACTCAGCTTCCCTTTGGTCTGGCTTCTAGATCAACTCAGGAGTGCCAGTGTAGACTAGTCCCGGCCAAGCTCTAACTGTGTCACCCAATTCCTGAACAGAGCCTTGCCTCCTGAACCAACAAGAGATAGATACTGCTCTTAGGAGGTTTTCCTCTCCTTCCCAAACACGCTGCTCCCCACCAGAATATGAGGTCCTTTCTGATCCTCCCATGCCCCAGCAGGTACCATCTTTTCCCCAGAAATTGCTTTCTATGTAATTTTTTTAAAACTCTTACCTTCTATTTTGGAATTGATATTGAGTATCAGTTCCAAGGTAGAAGAGCCATAAGGGCTAGTCAATGGGGTTTAAGTGACACACAGCTAGGAAGTATCTGAGGCTAGATTTGAACCCAGGACCTCCTATCTCTCGGCCTAGCTCTCTATCCACTAAGCCAAGCAGCCACCCCTCTCTGTCCTCTTATATACACTTTTTGTTGCTGTTGTTCAGTCACGTCTGACTCTTGGTGACTGTAAACCACAACACACCAATTCTGTCCATGAGGTTTTCTTGGGGTCATTTTCTTCTCAGGTGGATTAAGGCAAACAGGGTCACACAGCTAGTGTCTGAGGCCAGATAATGGAAGTTCCAGGAAGGCAGAACCTTCTTTCTTTTTCATTTTTTTGGTTTTAATATCTCCGGTATCTAGCTCAAGGCTTTGTCGAATGGCCGAATGCCTGCAAGAGAATTTAGCTGATCTCCCTCTTCTTTGCAGAGCTTTCTCTACTCTGCCTCCTTCATGTGGGCCCTCCCACAATCAGCCACCAAGAACACAAAGTTTGTGTGGCTTCTGCACTCCCAGGCCCTCATTTTCCTCTCTGAGAAGGAGGCAGAGGGCTTGGGAAGATTGCTAAAGAGCCTCTTGGGTCTGGGGGGAGGTTGGGAGGGGGGGAGGAATTTGAAACCTTCCTGTCTCTTCTGTATGCCACGCTCTTGCAAGTGTGTTATTGTCTCCGGGGCTATTTATCTCTGTTAGGGCTGTTGCCATAAATAGTATGATAAAAAAAAAAAAAAAGCCATTTCAGTGAGTCAATGAGATAAAGACTCCAGTCAAGAGCTCACTTTGGAGCTATCTTACAGATTCACTTAAACCTCAATAATTCTTTTCTTTGACAGCATTCATATTTAGATCCATTATGTGCCAGAAAAGGGAAGGAGGAGGGGACCTTGGGGGGAGGGCGATGACGAGGAGGGAGGTGGGGTGGAATTTGCTGCATAAAATGTGGGCAAGTGCTAACCTCGGAGAGTTTTCTCCTACTGGGCAGCAGGCCCTGGTCTCCCCAGCAGCGAGGGCCCTCGGCTCCCCAGAGCTCCAGTCACCGGGGGCTTAGAGTCAGGAGAGGACCACCATAAGATTCAGAGATGGAAAGGATCTCAGAGCTCAGAGGATCCACCCTAGTCCTGACCTGGGAGGAAATTAGGGCCCAGAGAGGTGGCAAGAGTCCAGAAGAAACAGATACACAGGCCCTGAAAAGAGCTATTGCCCTCAGATGATCCCCTCTGGTAGTCAGAGGGAGCCCCAGCTGCCATCTTTCTTCTGTCCCTTTGTTGGCCCAAATTATCCCACTTGCTCCTTCCAATGAAAGAAGTCTTAGATGGACCAAAGATAGGCATGAAGGAGCTCACAAAGGGATACAGATAGGAGCAATTAAAAAAAATCCTTACCTTCTGTCCTAAGACAGAAGAGCATTAAAGGCTAGATGACTGGGATTAAGTGACTTGCCCAGGATCACCCAGCTAAGAAGTAGCGGAGGTCAGATTTGAACCCTACCTCTAGATCTGGTATTCTATCCATTGTACTACCTAGCTGCCCCAATAACAGCAATTTCAAAATTCCTCCAGGAAATAATAAGAATTAAGCTGGAACTGTAAACTGAGGGTCCCTGGGCCCCCTTTCAGCTCTGAAATTTATGATTTCTCTATCTAATCCAACATACAATATGCATACCATATATACGATATAATAAATGCTGAGTTAGGAGAGTAGAAAGGCTTGCCCAGTCACATAACAAATAAGCTATAAATCAAGATTCGTGCTCAGACCTTGCCTTCTAGAAGGCCAAGAGCTCTCTCTCTACTTTGCCCTGACAACAGAAAACATCTTTTAAGGACCTCCAAAGAGTGGCTCCCCTTGCCAGGTTCTCTGGCCCCAAAGCTAAGAATGAAACAGGCCCTTCCTTCTTCTAGTCTTCCGTACACCTGCAGTCACTTAGTCCAGCCTTGTAGGACAGGATCCATCAACGAGTTCTTAATAGAATCAGCACTAACTAATTATTGAACAAGAGGACTCTGGACCACCTCCCCAAAGACTCCAGCCTCCCTCTGAGACATCCACTGGGAGGAAATTCACTATATATTGGCCAGCTGTTCACTGCATCTTTGGATGCTTGTCATTGTTAGAAGGACAGCAGAGTAGCTAGATGGCACAGTGGATAGAGTGCCAGGCCCAGAGTCAGGAAGACTCATCTTCCTGAGTTCAAATCTGGCCTCAAACACTTATCAGCTATTTAATCTTGGGCAAGTCACTTAACCCTGTTTGCCTCAGTTTTCTTCTCTGTAGAATGAGCTGGAACCAGGAAATGGCAAGTCACTCCAATATCTTTGCCAAGAAAACCCTAAATGGGGTCAAGAATAGTCACACCTATATGATTTGGGGTTTGGGTTTTAAAAGATGACTTATTCCAAAAATGAACACTATGGAAACGGGTTTTGAGTAATAATACATGTAAAATCCAGTGGAATTGCGTGTCAGCTATGGGAGAGGAGAGAAGAAGAGAGGGAGACAACATGAATCATTTAACTTTGGAAAACATGTGTAGATTTGTTGCTGGAATAAAGAAAATTAAAAAAAAAAAGAATGGTCACACATGACTGAAAATGACCAAACAATAACATCTTTAAGAAGTTGGTTTTTTTTAATATCAAGTTACTATCTTTTTTTTACAATCTAAATTGATTGACACTCTTTAGACAAAGCCCCAGTTTTATAGGATCACATATTTATTTTTTAATTTTTTTAAAAGCCCTTACCTTCCATCTTGGAATCAAAACCAGTATTGGTTCCAAGGCAGAAGAGTGGTAAGGGCTAGGCAATGGGGGTTAAGTGACTTGCCCAGGGTCACACCACCGGGAAGTGTCTGAGGCCAGATCTGAACGTAGGACTTCGCATCTCTAGACCTGGCTCTCAATCCACTGAGCTACCTAGCTGCCCCCAAGATCACATATTTAGAGCTAGAAAGAGAACCAGAAATAAGTTTTACAGATGAGGAAACTGAGGCACTAAGCTTAAGTGACTCACCATTGGTCACATAACTAGTAAATACCTAAAGTCTTTGTGACTCTTAGTTCAGAGCTTCATCCACTATGCTATCTAGCTATCTCATCTGAATCATTCTTGAAAGTTTCCTATCCTTTTTTCAGCCAATTTCCCCTCTAGAACTATAGGCCTTGGATCTCGTTGTTTTGTGCCTTAATTAAATCCCTTTTGCTGCTCTCTGAATCCATTTCCATTTGGCTAATGAGTTTAGTGGAAGTCAAGTCCAGGAGTCACTCTCTTATACAGCCTCCAAAGGGAGTCCTTTGCCCAGGTAGGGGAGAAGAGGAGAAAAAAAAACAGAGAAAGACTTGACTGGATAGACCCTCCACTCCATAATAACGGGCCCCTGTGACACTCATCCTGCCCAAAGGAAAATAAGCACCCTGTCCCTTCTATCCCTTGGTGTCTGTTGTAGGTGCTCCCGGAGGGACAAATGCCAGAGGGCTCGAGAAGCTAACAGGTTTGCTGCCACTATCAGTCAATGCATGAGCCTCAAGGTAAAACCCAGCAGCATCTCTGTCTCTGAACACAGCCGCCTGGTAAGTACCCCAAACCCAGTGAGGGGAGGGAGAGGGTGTGTGTCTCTGTGTCAAAAGCCATAGGTAGATCATCAGAAATGAAATCTTATTTTAGACCCATTGGCAGAGCTTTCTATTTAAAGGAACTCTATAGTGAATCCAGTTTTGTTTTGTTTTTTTTAAAGAAGTGAATAATCACTCACTACGCTCTCCCAAAGCCTAGCTCATCTATTTTTTTTTAATTTCTGAGTTTTTTTATCTACTGGATTTCATGAAGTGACATAGGCTTCCGATATATGCCCAAACCATTTCTTTCCACTGTTTGAGGTTACCTATAACGCTCCTTCTGCCCCTCCATTGGCATAAATCACGAGGTATTTCTGTAGTTACTTGCGGATGGAGGTCAATTAATCCCATGCCTGTGTGAATTGAAGATAGAAAATCCTTTAGCTGCCTGTCAAGGTCCAGCCCCAAATATTCCATGTCCTCAGGCCCTGCACTGTCATTCGGTTTCAGCAGATTTTTATGAGCACCTCTGAATGTTAATTAGCTAATGAACCATCCATGATTTCAGTTTCTGCATCTCTATAAAGAGGTCTGTCCTCCACAGGACAAGGTAGGTGGATGATAGGGGAGGAAAGAATGATCGACTGAAGGCAACCAACCTAGAATAGAAATTTAGGAGCAAAGGAACTAATGGGATGCTGGGAAATACTATCAATCAGATAATTGATTGGATATTGATTGAGCACCTACTATACGCTGGGTGCTGGGCTAGGGAGCTGGAGACACAGTATGCCTTGAAAGCTTTCAGTATAACATCTCCAGGCCTCAGTTTCCCCTTCTCTCAAATGAAGGACTTTAATAAGATGATCTCTGAGGCCCTCTCTAGCTATGGTAGTTTATGATCCATGACCTAAGAAACTCTAGCCAGGTCTGGATGATTGCATCCCAAACTTCTTTTATGAAATTTATTCCAATTTCTTCTCTACTTAGCATTCAGCTTTTAGTAGTTATTATTAAAAATCAGAGGGCAGCTAGGTAATACTGTGGATAGAACAGAAAGCCTGGAGTCTGGAAGACCTGAGTTCAAATATGACCTCAGACACTTCCCAGCTCTATGATCCTAGGCAAGTTACTTAGCTCCCCTTGCCCAGTCCTTGCCACTCTTCTGTCTTAGAATTGATACTAGGACAGAAGATAAGGGCTTTTCTTTTTTTTCAGAGTGAACCCATGTAAACTTCTGTTTCTTTTATTCCTCCTGTCCCCAATTCTCATCAACCTTTTTGGGTGGGGAGCCACTTCTAAACTGGAAAATGGCTAAGAAATGAAGCCAGAGGAACAGGAAAGAAATGAGAATCCTGGGTAACTCACCAACTTGGTCACTTGCCTCTGATGACTAGCAAGTTAGAGGAGGAGAATTCACCAAGTCACCTAAATATGGAGAAATCATGGGGGACACAGCCTGAATCAAAGGCCTGAGTTCTTGACTCAGTTTCAAATTTGCCCTATCCATCCATCCTACTCAAAGCTTCAGTGATTCCTGGGAAGAGACACATTGGCCTTGTGAGGGAAAAAATGGGTTAGTCTCTACCTTATCACCTAATCATACTTCACCTGCATTGTTATGATCAAAGAACTTCAGACCTGAAAGGAACCTTTGAGGTCCTATGCTGCATGAAGCAATTCCACCTTCATCTTTGTATCTCAGTGCCTGATTCTTGGTAGGCATTTAATAAATGATTATTGATTAATTGATTGAACTAGTTCAATATCCATTTTTTACAGAAAAGGAAATTAAGGCCCAGTTTCACTAAATACGAATCAAGGAATTAATAATGGTGAAAACTTGAACCCAGCTCCCCCGACTCTCCTCCTAGTGTACATTCCACAATAATATACGATATATATTCTCATTTCCGAGGCTCTTTTCCAGGAGAATGTACACTCTACAAGAATGGGACTGTTCCATTTTTCCCTTTGTATCCTTAGAACCTAATGTAGAAGGCCCCAAGTACATTTTTGTTGGATTGAATCAAATTTCCTTCTCCTTCAGCTCAGCCTGACGGTCAGTGATGCCCCAGACCTGTCTGCAGGTGTTACATGTGCTTTTGGGAACCTGACAGAGGTGGAAGGGCAGGTTGCAGGGAACCAGGTGATCTGTGCCTCTCCCGGAGTCAAGGATGTCCCTGCCATCCCTCTGGATCAAGGTAAGAGGAGGTCTATGACTGGAGGAGGCCCCCACCAAGGAGAAAAGTCAGCCATGAGAAAGGAAGGGTGCTAGGCTGAGCATTTTTGCCCCAACCCCTTCCTGAAGTAAGGTTCCCCTTCCCTCCAGAGGGCCAGAAACAAGGCAGACTCTGAGATCTACCATTATTCCATTTGTGTGCTCAGGGTTTTTGTGGCTCAAAGAATATGGAGTCCTGTCTACTGAGCCTCCTCTGTAGACTGGATGCATTAGGATGTGAAACTCTCACTAGGTGATTTTACCTCAACCTAGACCAAGTGATTCTAGAAGATGTGGCCAAGCCTTCTTTCAAGTAAGGCAGAATCTGGGTGGATACTATTTCCCCTCTCATTTTTTTTTATTTTAAATATATTTTGAAGTTTTTAAGTAGAATGTGAGCTCCCAGAATGCAACTGCTACTTTTTTGTGTGTTTGTATCCCCAGCACCTACTGCACTGCCTGCTACATAGTAGGTTCTTAATTAATTTTTTAATTGAATGGAATGGAATTATCTTTCTTAGAATCAGTAGCAGAAAAAAGGAACTCCCCTTTTGAGGGGTGATGAAAGCTTAGGGCTCCAGCTAACTAGCAAACACCTAGGAAATTTGAGAAGTCATTCCAAAAACTCCCATTTATTCCTCCTCATAATCTCTAGGGTTGTGAGAACATAGAAGAAGAAAAAATCTTTGTGCCTAAGAGGCTTGGATATCATCTAAACCTGACCCAAAGGAGGGAATCCTATCCTCAAGTTGTATCATCTCCCTCGATTAATGGCTTCACTAACCACTTGAACCTTGGTCAGTCTGACACCAGGATTCTAATTCTGGCTGGTCTTAAGTCCAGTGTCAGAGTGTCAGGGCCCAAACTATTGCCACCTTGCAGAAGCTAATCATTTGAGTATCCATCTGTTCCTCTTTCCCTTTGACTTTCTCCCTGCCGCCATCATGAAATTAGGCAGTATTTATTTACATGGAAAAGTCTGTCTGTGAAGATGCCTGTCTGTGTGTATGTGTGTGTATTAGAAAATGCACAAAAAATCAGAAGGCTTAAAAGTTATTTGATCACTACAGAGCTAGCCAGATATAAACTCACAGATCTGATCCATAGGATTTCCTCCTAGTCCATATTTGAAGAGCCCTCTTCTCCCCCAACCGTTTATCAGAATTTGTTTGCTCACTCTCTTCTCCTTTCTTTTCTAGACTGGTTTGGGCTGGAACTACAACTAAGGTCTAAGGAGACAGGAAAGATGTTCGTCAGTACCGAGTTCAAGTTTTACAACTGCAGTGCCCACCAACTGTAAGCATTATTTATCCCTCTGCTGCCATTTCCACCCTCTCCTCAGTCCCAGATCCCAAGAGTAGATCTCAAAATCAGAGATCTCCATTCAGAGATTCAGCCCCTAGTGAAAGGCTACATTCTCGACTCACTTGCAGATTTGTACAATAACTTTAAAATAATCTTCATCATTGTGGCATGAATTTAACACTTTACAAATTTCAAAGAGTTTTTTTTGACATTATCTCATTTGATCCTTAAAACCAAGATGTGAGGTGCTAATATTACCCTAACCAATTGGCAGATGAGGTAACCAAGGCTAAAAGAATTTAGAGACTTGCCCAAGATCCAACAACTAAGAAATTTTTGAAAGAGGATTTGAACTCAGGTCTTCCTTTTTCCAAGTCCTGAATCTCTATCCATTAGGCCAACCTACCTGCCTTATAGGATTTGAATATAATTTGTATATTTGACAAAAGAAATAGAGGCTGGGAACCCTGGAAACTAAAGACTATCTAGTGCAATCCAAACTTAAATGACAAAAATAGCACCTTATATTTTTATAGCATTTTAAATCATCCAAAGTGATTTACATGTATTATCTCTTTTGATTTTCACAGTAACTCTGTGAGGTCAGGGTTTTTGTAATTCCCATTTTACAGACGAGGAAACTGGGGCTCAGAAAGGTAAACTACTTTGCTAAAGGTCACATAGTCGGGAAATATCTGAAGTGAGATTCAAACCCAAGTCTTCCTGACTCCTCTAGCCACTAAAGCCCTTACCGAATCTCCTTTAGGGTTTCCAGAAAGTGATTATCAATATTTTGTTTGAGGCTTTCCAATGAGGGGAAATTTATTACCCTCGAGAAAGTCTGTTCTGCTCTTGAATAGCTCTAATTATTAGGAGAGAGGAAGTACAGCATAATGAGTAGCAGTACCGAAAGATGCGAGTTCAGGTCCTACCTCTGACACAATGCTAAGTGACCCTGAGTAAATTAAATTAATCTTTTTTTTCTGGATAATTTAATCTTAACTTATTAGTACCCACAGGTGACTGTCTAACCCTTTTAAACTGCAAAGTGGGCTGACCCCTCTTGGTACTAGGAATTCCCTATACCACAGAAATCACAAATCTGGTTCAAAAAAATTTTCGAAAGGTTTTCCTTATTGTTGAACTTAAATTTGCCTTGTTTCACCATCTACCTGTTATATCCCGACTGGCCTCTCCCCACGCGGGCAATAAAAGGGAGAGTTGAAAAGTTCTACAGTGAGCCTGGTGGGATCCTAAGTCTTAGTGGCAAGGCAGCCAAAGTTACCCATTTATAGATATGGAGGGTGAGAGAAAAGCAGCTTTGGAAGATGGAGATGGCAATATGCACATTAATGGGGGAATAAGAAGGGTGCCATATCTTGATCAATGACACACGTAAAACCCAGTGGAATTGCTTGTTGGCTCTGGGAGGAAGGAAGGAGGAGAGGATGGAAAGAACATGATTCATGCAACCATGGAAAAATATTCTAAATTAATTAAGTAAATAAACTTTAAAAAGAAGAAGAAGAAGGGTGCCATATGCATTTGAAATTAGAAGAGGCTCCAAGTCAGGAAAGACTGCAATTCAGATTGGCACCCATGAAGTAAAGAAGAGGGACGGGAGGACGGATCTGAGGCAGCCCAGATGAAATAAAAGAAGCTGGGGAGAAGGGGGCATGCTCTCTGGGACCTGCTTCCTTCAGCCTTACTGGGAGAAAATGGAGAAAGGGCCCCTAGGCTGGTCTAAATGCAGCCTGGTTGATGGATCCAAGATCCTCGTGGGGCTTTAGCATAACCTGATGGTGCCCCCAAGCTGTATGATTCTGTAACTGTACACAAAAGCCGGGAACATGTCTCTAGTGAGAGGCCTCGCCAGAAGGGACAGGCATGAAGGATATGCCTTTGCACAGAGTTTCTCCTGAATGAACCCTCTCTGGGAAAAGCTCTGAGTCTCCCCTTACAGGCTCACGGGCATTTGGCTGCAAGGAGGGGGTAACATTGACAGGTATTTGGCTTCAGAAAGGGACAAGGAGCCAGTGGCCCTGGGCATTCAGCAGGGAGGGTAGATGGTAGACACCGAGCCCAATCAGGTAATTGCTAGAGAGCCAAGCCCTAGGAATAATACACACTGTGGTACCTGGCACAGGACACATGAGGCCTGGGCAAGAGGCAGGACACTGCCGAGGATATATTTGTAGGACGCAGGCTGGGGAGTGTCCTGGAAGGGGACAGCACTAGCTCAAAACAAAGAGTTTTCTGAGAGGAAAGAAATATTAGATATAATTACATTACTATAGATAATAATAAAAAATGACATTTATATGGCACAATTTCAGAGCTTCATGTACATTAATACATAATGTATTATATATGTTGTAGCTAATATAATATATAATATTGTGAGAGGAGAGAGGAAGGGAAGAAAGGAGAGGGGAGAAAATCCAAATAAATAGCTAAATAACTCCTTCCCCCCCCCCTTTGATTTTCCTGCCTAATTTTGCATTTACATTTTTTAAAATAGGGTCACTAGAGGGGGCAACTGGGTTGCTCAGTGGATTGAGAGCCAGGACTAGAGGCAGGAGGTCCTACATTCAAATCTGGCCCCAGTCACTTCCTAGCTGTGTGATCCTGGGCAAGTCACTTCATCCCCCATTGCTTAGTCCTTACCGCTCTTCTGCCTTAGGACCAATACACAGTATTGATTCTAAGACAGAAGGTAAGGGTTTTTTTTAAAAAAAAGAACCAGGTCACTAGAGAGACAGAGAAGCACCAATGGGGAACCTCAATAATTTATAGTTTGGTTTGTCCTGGAAAAGGAGAGCCAGAATCTTAGGGCTAACTAAGGTAGGCCTGGGTCAAAGGGAGCAAGAGAGCCAATAGAAGGATCTAAAATGGGGCCAGGTTTCCCAATAACTGCACACCCCCCACCCTCACCAATGTTGCTTTTTATAAACTTAAGCATCTTGAGGCTACAACCTCTTCATTCTATTTCCCAAAGCCCAGCACCATCTCAGCAGTGGTACCAAACTCAAATAGGAACAATCCTGCATATTGTCTATCGCTTCCCTGTTGACGGTTTCTGTTCTGCTGAGATGGCTTTTAATCTTTCTAGTGGGGTGGAGAACTAGAACCTGAACCAACCTCTCCCCCTCCTCCAAAATGCATTGTTTGTGACAACATCCTCATCTCCATGACAAACTTCTGTGATGTCACTGCTTCCTATCTCTCAGGTTGCTGTAGCAATAGGGATGCTGTCACAGTAGACAGGGATGCCGTAGAAACCAGGAGGAGGTCTTGACAGCAGGAATTTCCTTTTGCTAACAAATACATTCTTCTTCCTGTAGGAAAAAAAGAATACTTGATTTAGAACTGGAGAACCTAGGTTCAAATTCAAACCCTACCACTTACTACCTTTGGGATGTAGCCTTTTCTAGATAGAATCCTCATCTATAAGATGAAAGAATTGTACTGATGACCTCTGAGGTCCCCAATTACTCTAAATATCTAAATGATATTTCCTATGATATTTCCATCCCAGAGTTCATGATTAAACATCGAGGATTCATTCAAGGAGCCTTGGAAATCCATCCTTTCTAGTATTTGAATCGTACACATAAAAACAACCTGAGATCTAGAGAGTAAGTGTTTTGCTTAAGGTCACACAGTCAGAAAGAACCTCAGAAGTCATCTAGTTCAGCTCTAGAATTGATATCCATGAATCTCTTCTACAATATTCCTAAGAAGTGGTCATCAACCTCTGTGACAGGGAACTCAACTTTCTAGGTCTTCCTAACTCCAAGTCAAAAAAGCCCTTTCTATTTTTGTACAGCTCTCTCCTGGAAACTTAAGGGTTTTAAATTTTTTTCCATAAAAACCTAGTGTTTCTACACCTCCCTTCACAGGAGAACTCATTCGTGCTCTAGAGCCTGGGCTAAGAACTCTCAGTTCTCTATCTAGTATTTTTCTAAATTCTAGCATAGTTTCCTGATATCCTGAGAGCAAGGTCCTATTGGATCTGAGAGTATATTATTTTCCTCTGCTCAAGGGGCTAAAAGAGATAAAGCAAATGCAAAAGTAGACCTGAAAGAAATTGAACAAAAGACTTTGGTATCTTCATTAAATTCCCTTATGTCATTTTTCCCCCTTGGGGGTTAACCATCTGTGAGTGTTTAGTCTAGGCAGAAACTCTGCAACCAGCCATCTAAGCAGTGGTGCCAAACTCAAATAGAAACAATCCTACATATTGTCTTAGAAAACCACAAATTAACATTATCTATGTCATCTTGTATTTTAATTTATTTTTTAAACATGTACTAATTAATTACATTTTACTCTGGTTTAGGCAGCCCTTGAGTTGGGTGTGCATATATGTATATAGAGGTTTTAGGCAACTGGGCAATACAGTGAATAGAGGGCTAAACTTGAAGTCAGGAGGACCTGAGTTCAAATTCAGCCTCAGACATTTTTTAACTAGGCAGCTCTAGGAAATTCACTTAGTCACTCTGTGCCTCAGTCTCCTCATATATAAAATGAAAATAATTATAGTACCTCTCTCCCAGAGTTTTTTGTGAGGAGAAAAGGAGGAAATATTTATAACATTCTTAGCAAACCTTAAAACACTATATAAAAGCTAATTAAAATATAAATTTAGTACTGGTGTCCAGCAACCTCTTCTTTCTTTCTGACTCTATTTCCACCTACTCACTCAAGGTTGAGTTTTCTCAGGTTCATTTACAAATCAAAAGTGAAAATATAAATTGGCATGTTTGGATTTGGAGTCTGAGGATCATATTCTTAAAGGTGGAAGGAACCTTAGTCAAATTCCCTCATTTTGGGTGTGGGGGTGGGCAAGGAAACTTGGAACCAGCCATAGATGGTAAATGATTTGACCAAGGCCACTCAGATGGTCCTAGGATAGAATCATAGATTCAGAGCTAGAAAGAACTTCCAAAGCCTAAGCGTAACCCCCTTATTTTGCAATCAGATAATCTGAAACCCAGACAGATTAAGTGATTTGCCCAGGTTTGGTGTCTATGGTGTATTTAAGCCCAGATCTTCCTTACTCTACCTACTAGAGGGAAGATAAAAACTTCTGTTTTCCATTCCCTCTTAGACAGTTTAGTGGGAAGGACAATTAAATGGAGATAGCTGACCCATCCCATCCCCAGCTCCATTTTAGCAATGGGCCACTCTCCCACCATACACACCATCTTCAAGAAAACTATGCCATTTTCATGAAATACCAGAAGAGGGGGCAGCTGGGTGGCTCAGTGGATTGAGAACCAGGCCTAGAGATGGGAGGTCCTGAGTTCAAATATGACTTCAGACATTTCCAGCTATGTGACCCTGGGCAAGTCACTTGACCCCCATTGCCTAACCCTTACTACTCTTCTCCTTTGGAACCAATTCACAGAATTAATTCTAAGATGGAAAGTAAGAAATACCAAAAGAAGGGCAGTGATTTTGTCTGTTATTTGTCAAAGAAGCCAATATGTCCAGCTAAATTCTTATCTTATTGTCTTAAGGGCTACAAGACACACACTCTGATTGTACTTGTTGGGTCTTAGATTCTTGAGGAAGAACAAGAGAATCTGCTGGTCTACTACCTTCTTCCCACAGTCTAATATCCCCCAATTTTCTGAGACAATCATTACCCCCAAAAATTAATATTGAAAAGTCTTTACCCCTTCAGAACAATGTCTTATATTTTATATCTTGTTGCTTCTTAAAATGTTTTCACAGATACGATCTTATGTGATCCTCACAAAAATCTCATAAGATTAATTTATTGTCCCCATTTTACATATAAGGAAACTGAGAACTCAGGTTATAATAGCTAGGACTTATATAGTACTTTAAGATTTGCAAAGCACCTTATAGGCATTATCTTAATTGAGTGTCACAAGTGATGAAAGCTCTTTGAGGAAAGTGACAGTATTATCCCCATTTTAGAGATAAGTAAACTAAGGCAAACAGAAGTTAAATGATTTGCCCAGGGTCACATAGCTAGTAACTGCCTCAGATAGGATGTGAACTCTGGTCTTCCTGACTCCAGGTCACCTTGACACCTACCTGTCTGGTCAAATAACTAATAGGCAGAAGATGCAATTAAGGATTCTTTCCACCTCTCCAAGCTACTTCCACATCCTTTTCCTCTGTCCTCTGCCCCCATACCTACTTAGCCATTCAATGTTAAATTGCTAAAGGCAATGAATGAATGAAACACCTTGCCTTATTCTGACTTCCCTTACTCTCTAGTGATGGGAACTCATTATAAGAGCTTTAGATGAAAAATAAATGGTTCCCACAGCTACAAGTTGTCCCTATCATCCTCTTAAAGGGTTGGGAAAATTATGTGACCCTAGCTTTTCAGTGTTCTAGGAGTGACCCAGTTCTTAACACTCTCTCCTCTCCCCTCCCCTCTTCNAACAGTTCTTGGCAGAATTGAAGCTTAAAATGTATTTGTTGGTGATTGATTATCAAATAATTTATTAATTGCTAAATTAAATAATTTTATCATTCTTCATCTACCTTACAGTTTGTTTTAATACCACTAACATCCTTTCCATCTGATTAATTTTTTCATCCTTGGGTTACATGGCAAATATTCTCCCAGTTTTTCTCTTACCTATCTAATTATCCTTTAGACATATCTTCTAGATCCGTGATGGGCAAACTATGGCCCACGGGCCAGATGCTGCCCCCTGAAATGTTCTACCTGGCCAGCAAGACATTATTCCTAATCTGACAAATACAATGAGTAGGATACAATACAATGAAAGTTCAAAAGAGTCGCTTTAGAAACAGACCAAAGATGAGCATTTTCTTTCCTTTGGCCCCCTCTTTAAAAAGTTTGCCCATCACTGGCCTGGATCATTATCTAATTCCTGCCCCCTAAGCTCTTTTAAGACCTCTTATCTTCTCTATATATATCCAATTTCTTGGAAATTAGCTACCATATATTCAATTATTTTCTCTTTGCAGATGATTTCTATATCTCTCCAGATCTAGTCTCTCTCCTGAATTGTATTTCTATACCAAATTCCTATTGAATATCTCTAAGTGGATATTCTATAGGCATTTCAAGTTCAAAATATCCATAATATAACTCAATACATCAACCCTACCCCAATGTTAAACACAGGCCTTATCCAAATGTCTCTGTTTCTTTTCCTACCATCCACATAACCATTCAGGTTTATAACCTTGGTGTGACTAGCTTTGGCTTCCTACGTCCTACCAATTGCTAAATTTTGCTGATTTTCCTTCTACATCTCTTGCATTCAATTCCCACCCCTTCTCTCTCTCTCTGTCTCTCTGTCTCTCTGTCTCTCTGTCTCTCTGTCTCTCTCTCTCTCTCTCTCTTTCTCTCTCTCTCTCTCTCTCTCCTTCCTCCATGCAGGTGCCTGTCCTGTGTCAACAGTGCCTTCCGCTGCCATTGGTGCAAATATCGCAACCTCTGCACCCATGACCCCACGACTTGTTCCTTCCAAGAAGGCCGTATCAATATTTCTGAGGTAAGGTGGACAGAAATTAAACATGGGCTTTATGTAAGAATATGATGATAAATGTTCAATAATCATTTCTCAGGAGGTAAGGGGAAGGCTTACACGATACACTCTTAAGTTTAAATTCTGCATTATTGTGATTTTCTCCATCACTTTCTTAAGTCTAGCCAATCAACAAAATAATAAATCAGGCCCTGATTTTTAATGTTTGCCACTTTCCAAAGTATAAATTCTCATTCTGAAAATTTAACAATCGGCTTTCACAATTCAGTTCAAGCAAACTCAGTACATCCCTGGTTTTATAGGATTCTTGTTGAGCCTGAATGGCCTTGCCCATTCTCATATGGTAATCTGTAGGCTCCTTCATGCCATCTCCCTATCTTTGGTCTATCTATGACTTCTTTCTTTGGAGTAGATAAGTGAATCAGATTCCAAAGTCCAACTGAGAAACTCCAAAAGGAGGAGAAAAGTATCCTTACAATGTTAATATATGTCACAGTTCCCCATTGAGGCCTTTACTCTATCCCTTCGAGCATTATCTGTCCAAATATCCAAAGGACAGAAGGCAAAGGTTTGAGAAGACACGCATGGACAGCCAGTCAGATACCTTGTACTAGAATGTCAAAGAATGGCCTTCGTCCATTCTTTTCTTCGAGGAGAAAAGCCACTTTGAGACTGCCTAAACAAAAGCTCTACTTCAAATTTCTTTTTAAAGTCTTCTCTTTCTCAATCTTTCATGCCAAGGTCCTTTTTACTGATAAAAGATTGTGATTTTTAAAAATCCTAATACATTATTAGGGGCCTGTCTTCTATCCCTTCAAGCGTTATCCATCCAAATATCCAAGCAGTTGAAGGCAAAGGTTAGGAGAAGACATACATGGACAGCCAATCAGATACCCAGGACTAGAATGTCAAAGAATGGCCCTCATTCATTCTGTTCTTAGAAGAGAAAAGTCACTTTGAGACTGCTTAAACATAAGTTCTACTTACAATTTTTATTTTGAATTTTTTTTTGAATTTTATTTTAAACCCTTAACTTCTGTGTATTGACTTATAGGTGGAAGAGTGGTAAGGGTAGGCAATGGGAGTCAAGTGACTTGCCCAGGGTCACACAGCTGGGAAGTGTCTGAGGCCGGATTTGAACCTAGGACCTCCCGTCTCTAGGCCTGGCTCTCAATCCACTGAGCTACCCAGCTGCCCCTCTACTTCCAATTTTTAAAGAACTATCTTACTTCTCTTTCTTGATCTTTCATACCAAGGTCCCTTTTACTGATAAAAGATTATGATTATTTTCATTCTAATACATTATTTATTCTGATACATTAGAATATCCCATATTCTAATACATACACAGGTGGCAGCCTGTTGGAGGAAGAGAATGAATCGTAGCCAGGGGAAAGTGCCAGGTCTTGCTCAAAGTCTCATTTTGTTATCTAGTAAACATCCCATCCATGATGCCTGACCTGCCTTTGTTATCAACACAGTGAAATGCCAAGTTGCTTATCTTCCCAATAAATATTTCAGGTCAATGAATATTGATTGATGCTGGCTTGCTGGGCATATTTCGAGAGCCTGAGGATAGTGTAACTTGCTGGGCCTGTTTCCTTTTTTGTTCCTAATGTATTTTGCACTCCAGAACAGCAGGATTTGAGTTTCAAAGACCACAGATGTCTAATCCAGACCAATGTATGTGAATGTCTAAATGCTTTTGTCCCTTTAATTCTGTCTTTGATGAAAAATAACAGGAATAGAAAGAGGTCCATTTGTTTGGATGAAATCACTGTACCTGAACCAGACCCCCTGCTGGTGGAGGCATGGTTGAGGTTTCAAGGGAACGAGAGTTGTAGGAGATGGATAGGGGAGTCCAGTGGCATGCATACATTTTGCCCTTAGCCGAAAAACAGTTCAGGACGTGTGATGCATTTATTAGGGACTTTGGTGGCTTTCATGGGGAGGCAGAATACCTGGGGAGCACAGTCTGAATTCCCTTGTTTTCTTTTCTTCTGACCTTGATCAGTTCTTAGCACCTCACATTTTTACATTCATCACTTCCAGGCTGGTAAATGGGGCTGCCATCATTGTGAGAGAGAAAGGATAATGATCTGTCATCACAAAGAGTCAGCCAGTAAGAATTTATTAAGCGCTCACTACTGTGCCAAACGTGGTACAAGCACAGGGCTTTACAGAGAAGAGAACAAACAGTCCCTGACCTCAAGGAGCTCATGTTTTAATGGGAGAAACAAATATGAAAATAAGTAGGTATACACAAGGTAGAGAGAGAGAGAGAATAGATGGAAGGTAATCTCAGAAAGAAGCTCACTGGCAGCTGGAAAGTCTGGGAAAGACCTCCAACAGAAGGTAGGATTTGAGCTGAGTCTTGAAGGAAACCAGGAAAACTTAAGAGGCAGATGGAGGTGAGGGGCAGAGCACAGGAGGCCTGCTAGGACAAAGGCATGGAGATGGGAGACAGCAAGGAGTTGGCCTCCTCACCACTACGTGTCATGGCCTGGCATTGTTCAGAAGTCTCAATCCGTCGGCGCCTGGGTATTTGAAATCTCTTTTGTCTTGCTGAATATGGTAGCTAGTTCTAACATGGAATGGGCAAGTCATATCAAGTTCCTCAGCCTCAGCTTTAACACCTATAAAATGAGGGCACTAGAAGGTCTTTCCCAGCTCTGAATCTCTGATCCTGTCATTCTAATAAGTGAAAGAGTATTAGGAACCACCTTGCACAAATGACCTCGGAAAGACCCTTCCAGATCTTCAGAATATGGTCAATAGCGTGGAATTCGCTGCAGGATTAAATAATTCCCAACACAGTAGAAAGAGTCCTAAATCAAGATCTGAGTTTGAATTATGACTTTGCTATTTACCCAACTGACCATGGATAAGTCACTTTCTTTCTATACCTCAGTTTGCACATCTTTAACTGAAAGGTTTTGTTCCTTCTAGTTCTAGATCTTATAAAAAGAATTCCCATTTCAGGTTAGTATCGGTAAGTCGGTCAATCAACATTCCCTAAGCACCTATTTTGTGGTGAACATTGTGCTATATGCTAGGGATATAAAAGCAAAAATGGCAGCCCCTGCTGGCAGGGATGTTTCCACTGTGGTCCCAGCAAGAAGGAGGTGACTCTATCATCCTCTCTCTAAAGCTGAAAGAGACCTCAAAGGCCATTCTATCTAACTCCCTCACTTTAGAAATGAGGAAACTGAGGCCCAGCAGGGTTAAGTAACTGTCCGGGGTCATACAAGTTGAATCAAAAAATATTAGCATTAGAAAAAAAAACATAGAGATCTCTTATCCAACTTCCTCACATTTGACAGATGAGGAAACCAAGGCTCAGAGGAACAAAGGAACTTTTCCAATGAAAAACATCCAACGCCAATTCCAGCATTCTTTCCCAATGGCCATGCTTCTGCCCTGGACAATTACTGAGTATTTCTTCTGGTCCTGGGTTTCTATGAATCAGCTTCCAGGCAGGAGCTGGACGTCTGCCCCATCGGTAGGGAGAGAGACTTCCCAATGAGACAAACAGTAGACCAGGCAGACCTGTTAGTTCAAGCTGCCAGAGAGGGAGGAAAAGAGAAACTGAAGGCCCAGATTCAGGGAATCAACCAAAAACATGTCTTGGGAGTAAAAGTGGAAGAGGTTTGGCTGCCAGAGGAAGGAAGAGACAGCTGTAGCCAGGTGGATGGGAAGACAGGTGAGTTCTGCTGATGGCCAGGGCCAGAGGGAGCAGCACAAAAAAAGTCTGAAAGTTTCCTTTGTAAGATGGGCCCAGGAGAGCGCCCAGGCGGCGGGAGGGGGAGGCCCCTGAAATGCTGATCTAGACAAGAAAGGGCAGCTGTTTCTCTTTCTCCTGGGGAGCTCCCCCACTCAGCAAAGGAGAAACCTGAGGCCAAACTTGAAAATGACCTGCAGCTGGAGAGATGCTGGGATGAGGGTAACACAAAGCAAGACAAATAAACTCACAGCCCGGGTGTGGAGCCTGGCAGGGCTCAGGCCCAGAGCGGCTAATTGGAAACAGGCCCGACCTCCCTCACGCAGTTTACATGAAATCTGTCCCTCTCACCCTAAGACAGGCCCCAGAGCTGGCACCCCAAGAAGCTTTCTGAGTCTCCCTCTCTGGGATCCAGGGAATCCCCAGAAAAACCCTCCAGATTCAGGTGCTTCCTGCCTTGCTGGAGTTACTCTTCCATCTTCCCCTCCCTTCTCTTCCTCCCATATTATCTGCTTCTGGGGGTTGGGTGGGTTAGAGTAGAGCTGTCCACTCGGTCTCTGCCCTTTGCCAAGAAGGGAGAGTGGGGGATTGATATTTACTGACTCTGCCCTTCTCCGGGGACTTCCTTTCTAAAGGGAAATGAGAGAAAAGAAAAGCCCAGCCCCTAACTTTGCTACAGGTTATCTGGGAGGTTGTTAGGCATCACATCCTAAAAAATAACTGCTTCCACTCTAGATGACAGACCGTCACATTTCCTTTCCCTGCAAACCCCAGCTCCTGGGCTCCATTGCTTTCTGCCAGAGCCCTTCTGCTTAGGAACAGTACCCCAGAGAGGCAGAAGGATATGCCCCCCAGGGAGACCAAAGGGGTTGCCACATACTTCCACAGGACTTCCACTGGTCTTGTAGTTGGGTTAGGGGAAATTCTTCAGACACTCTGAGTCTTCAATTCCATTGTGTGTGCCTGTGTGTCCAGTCAGAGTGCTTAGAAGGTAGAATCATGAAACCAAAGTTCATTAATATCCATTTATCCGGTTCAACCCAATGCAACCAAGTTTTATTCAACATCCATTTATTAAGTGTTTACTACATGCAAGATGAGTCATAAGGAGGTGAAGAGGATAAAGAACTGACCTTGGGGATGGGGAGACCCCAAGTCCTGCCTCTGGCACACAGTGGCTCTGTTACCCTGGGCAAGTCACGCTCTCGGTGCCCATAGGTCAATCTCTATGATTAAAAGTTATAAAGATCCCGAGAAAGAACTGTTGGAGTTTGATGGATGCAGATCAAAGCATTATTTTTCTCATCAGTGTATTTAAAGTTTTATTTTGGGGTTTGGGTTATGTATGAGTGAGTTCTTACAACAATGACCAATATAGAAGTGTTTTTCATGATAATGAAAAAACTTTTTTTAATGTTTTTTTTAACTGAAAAAAAAGGTTATAAAGAAGCCCCCCATCCCCCTAGAAAAAGATGCTTAGCATGGGAGAAGAGAGAAAGGGAAGGGATGAGAGTAACTCCAGGAAGGCAGGAAGCAGCCTAATCTGCCCCTAGGGCTTTCTCAGGATTCCCTTTATCCTAAGGAGAGGGAGTCACAAAACTTCTTGAGGTTCTAGCTCTAGGGTCTGTCTGAGGGTGGGAGGGAGAGATTTCATGTATACTATAGGAGGGAAGTTGGGTCTGTTTCCACTTAACTCTCTCACATTCTTCAATCTGTAAAATGAGGAGATTGGACCCAATAGCTTCTCAAATCCTTGACAGCTCTCAGTTTGTTCATCTGTAAAATGGCGGCACTAATAGAATTTACATCACCACAATACTCCCACCAAAAAGAAAAAGAAAGGAAAAAGTTAGGAAATCTACAGGACTCTTTAAAAGATTTTGGACAAGAGGGCAGCTAGGAGGCTCAGTGGATCCAGAACCAGGTGAAGAGATGGGGGTTCAAATCTGGCCTCAGACACTTCCTAGCTGGGTGATCCTGGGCAAATCACTTAACCCAAATTGCCTGACCTTACCACTCTTCGTTCCTGGAACCAATATACTAATTCTAAGGCGGAAGGCAACAGTTTTTAAAAATAAAATAAGAAATCGGGCTTCCATGAGGGCTGTGCGGATGACTGTCCCTCCCCCAGTTGTACATCCAGCAGCCCTGGAGAGGAGACCCTGCAAGGGAACCCCTCCTGGCTCCAGCTGGGTCCAGCCTCTGACACCATGTTAACACTTGAGGGCTGTAGGTGTGCAAACAGCTTTTAACTTTAAAAGCTCATCTCCCTCTGTGGCTAAACCAGGCCTAGCGTGATGTAGATACATAAATATCTTCTTTACACCCTGTCCCAGGGGAGAGATAGAACTAAATAAATCCGATTAGCTTCCCAGGATGCCGGCTCCGCTCCCCCTTTGAAGTCCAGTGGGTGAAGATAATGCCATTTCCACATAGAAGTCGATTCAACACGCTGAAGTGTCCCCAGTTCAGGGAGCTGACGGAGCGGAGCTGAATGGGGCTGAGCCACGGGGCCCATCTTTCCCTGGGCCCCCGGGCAGCCGTCTGTGGGACCATCACCTTCCCTAGAGTCCTGTGGGCCATCCTCAGTGGAAACACCAGCTGCTTCGCCGTGATTACCAACAGAGAATAGGAGTTAGTGAGGCGAGAGTCTGTCTAAAGGCAGGTGGCTCAGGGGGATTGGGAGCCAGGCCTGGAGCCAGGCGTTACGCTCCTCTCTTCCCGTCCTCTCTTCTCTCATGCTAAGCATCTGCTCCTAGAGGGAACCCCCTTTATAACTTTTTTTTTCCAGTTAAAAAACTATAGCAACAAGACAAGCCTGGAGACAGGATCAAATCTGGCCTCAGACACTTCCTAGCTGTGTGAGCCTGGACAAGTCACTTAACCCCTTCTTAAGGCTTCGAAGGCCTTTGGTCTAATTTTAGTCTTTAAATCAGACTTTGAAGTTGAAAAAAGTCAATGATAATGAATATAGGTAAAATGGCCGAGTTAAGCATTGAACTGTAAATTCAAAGACAATTGCCTAGCCTTTGCCACTATTCTGTCTTGGAATTGAGAGTAAGACTGAAGGTAAGGGTTTAAGTAATTTTTTTTTTTAAAAACCTACCTCTAGGGGGCAGCTGGGTAGCTCAGTGGATTGGGAGCCAGGCCTAGAGACGGGAGGTCCTAGGTTCAAATCTGGCCTCAGACATTTCCCAGCTGTGTGACCCTGGGCAAGTCACTTGACCCCCATTGCCTATCCTTACCACTCTTCTGCCTTGGAGCCAATACACAGTATTGACTCCAAGACGGAAGGTAAGGGTTTAAAAAAAAAAAAAACCTACCTCTTCCAATGCAATGACCCAGTACAATTCTGAGGGACTTATGAGAAAGAATGCTATTCACATTCAGAGGAAGAACTGGGGGAGTGGAAACACAGAAGAAAAACAACTGCCTGATCGCTTTGATTGATGGGGATATGATTGGGGATGTAGACTCTAATCGATCACCCTATTGCAAATATCAATAATATGGAAATGGGTCTGGATCAATGACATATGTAAAACTCAGTGGAATTGCTTGTCAGCTCCAGGAGGGGGCAGGGAGAAGGGGAGGGAAAGAACATGAATCTTATAACCATGGAAAAATATTCTAAATTAATTAATCAAATAAAATTTTCCAAATCACACACCAAAACCTACCTCTTCAAATGCAAATCAGCAATTGTTCTATGACTTAAAGTTACATTTGATATCAGAGACTACACTTGAACCCACACCCTGGTGTCTCAGAGGTTTGCCCTCTGTCCTCTATACCAGTGGTGTCAAACTCAAATAGAAATGAGGATCATTAATACCGTACATAAGGATCCCTGCAAGAACATATTGATGTAGTTTTAAAATGCAGTATTCTCTCTGTTTTATTATATTTTTATTTATTTTGTTAAATGTTTCCCAATTACATTGTTATCTGGTTCAGGCACCACTCTGGAGTGTTTCTGGAGGCGTAATTGGCTCCTCTATACTCTACCCACCATGTTGCCTCTCAAGCTAAGCTTATGGAGAAGAATTAGATTCTCCAGTCGAGATATGCCCTTTTCCCTCACAAGTGGAGATTGGTCAGATTTTGTGTTTTGCCTCATTTCGTATCTCCAGCACTTAGCACTGTGCTTTGCACATTGTAGACGCTTAATAAATTTTTATTGATTGATTGGGCAGCTAGGTGGCTCAGTGGGTAGAGCGCTGGGCCTGGAGTCAAGAAGACCTGAGTCCAAATCTGGACTCAGACATTTATTAGCTGTGTGATCCTGGGCAAGTCACTTAACCCTGTTTGCCTTAATCTCCAGGAGAAGGAAATGACAAACCACTCCAGTATCTTTGCCAAGAAAACTCCACAGACAGTATGGTCCATTGGGTCACACAAGGTCAGACACTCTGAATGATTCAATAACAGCAAATTGATTTGATTAATGAAGGACCTTGGTATCATACTTGAAGGTTCATAATGTACTTTCCTCTAAATGAAACCCAAAGATACATAAACATGGCTCCAGAGAAGAGCTGATCGTCATTGCAGAGGAAGGAGACTGTGAGTGTAGGATTATGAATATTCTGTCATATACGGTTAATATATCTGTTCGCTTTGCTGAACTCCCTTTTTCTCTCTCTTCTTTAATCCTTATCAGGATGGGTAGGGACAGGAGAGGGATATATGTGGAAATAAAGGGTTTTTCCTGTTGTTGGTGGTCAATCATTTGGGGTTTTCTTGGCAAAGATACTGGAGTAGTTTGCCATTCCTTTCTCCAACTCATTTTACAGATGAGGAAACTGAGGGAAGCAGGGTTGAGTGACTTGCCCACAATCATATAGTTAGTAAGTGTGTGAGGTCAGATTCGCACTCATAAAGATGAGTCTTCCTGACTCCAGGCCTGACACGCTATCCACTCAGCTGTCCCAATCAAAAGACATCCGTGAAATCTGGCCTCAAACACTTCCTATCTGTGGGACCCTGGGCAAGTCACTTAACCCTGGTTGCCCAGCTTTTGACCTTTTGTCTTAGAGTAGAAAATAAGGGTTGTTTTTGTTTTTGTTTTTTAAGGCTTCAATGGACATCAACTTCTTAAAATTAAGTTAAATACTTTCATATTACAATAATACTATAAAGTGGTCAGCAGAGAAATTATCCTCTTTTACAGAGGAAGAAACTGAGGGTCAATGAAATTAGATGACTTGCTCACAGTCTCTGAGCTAGTTAAAAAAAATGGCAGTGCTAGGATTCGAATCTATATCTCCTGGTTGTACTTTTTCCTACACCTGTGGATGACTTGAAAGAGGGAGAGCCGCCCGAACTAGCATGAATAAATGTCTCTCCCCGTCTTCCCCCTCGGCCCCTCCTCCCCAAAATAACATTTTATTCTATTTCTCTTTTTGTTTTCCAAAGCAACATGGCATTCACGCAGGGCCTGGTAATTAAACGAGATAAAAAGCCCGAGCAAGTGTTTAGAGCATTGCTGGGAGGGCTCGATCCACCTCCTGGAAAGCCCGGCTCAGCCGGAGCTGGAAAGCTGAAGCTACTGATAACATGATGCCTTTGGCAGAGGGGAGCACGAGGGGGTCAGCTGGCAGAAATGGGGCAAAGGGAGAGAGAAGAAAGAGCCTCAGGACGGTGGGGAGGGGCAGGCAGACTCCAGGGTCCTGTGTCTCAGGAGATAAAATCCATGCCTTCTGTTTATTTCCCAAATTGTAAATTGTCATCGCCCCCTACCACACACACACACACACACACACACACACACACACACACACACACACACACAGAGTTGAGAGAAAGGATTCATTTTTCCTTCTACTTTAAATTTTTTTTTTTTGGCATAGTCTCTTTTGCCTATTAATCACCAGGGAACTCCTGGTAAGAAAATTCCCTCTACCAATGCAGACCAGCATCTCTTGTGCCACCTAGAAAGTTGCCCAGGGTCACACAGAAAATTTGTGTCAGAGACGGGACTTGAACAACAATGTTACTAACTCGTGCGTCACATTAATTTAAAGTCCAAATTTCTCCTTCTAGAATGACGTGGGATGAAATATGCCTAAGCAGGAAGAAGAGGGCTATTTCTCACTCCCCCAAATGTGTTCTTCTCCTACCCTACTCAGTAATTCTCTACTAGTCCACATCTCAGCCTTTTAGAGATAGGGGAGGCCCTTCTCTCCCCTTAATGACGACTGTAATCCTTGGCTAGCCTCAACACAGATGGAGAGAACAAGCTCTTATTATGTGCCATGAATTATACTAAGCATTTTACAATTATTATCTCATTTAATGGAGAGCCTCATCATAGGATCTAAAACTCAAAAAGATCCTAAAGCTCAGATTATAATTAGGGGAGCTAATGCCCAGGTTTAGAGAGTGACTTTTCCAAAGTCACCCAGATGCAGAGTTAGGAGAGTCAGGACTGAATCTTAGAACCTCTGGATCCCTACCCATCCCTCTTTCCATTCTTTTAAAGACAGCGTGGAGCAAGGCACAGCTAGACAGGGTAGAGAGCCAGGCCTAGAGTCAAGAGGACTTGGGTTCAAATCTGGACAGAATCCTCCTGTGTGAACCTGGATAAGTCATTTAATACCATTTACCTAGCCCTCCTGCTTTTGTCTTAGAGTTGTTACTAAGATAGATAGATAGAGAGAGAGAGAGAGAGAGAGAGAGAGAGAGAGAGAGAGAGAG